>NC_142795.1:37025264-37157764 GCF_049724085.1 Artemia sp. Qi Xiang Cuo
ATTTTGAATTTCTTTCATTGAAATGCAAGAGTTGGAATATTTCAGTAGTGTTTGGTTGTGGTTTACCTTGTCACAGTTACATTCTCTTGATTTTTCAAAGTTCATTTTGAATTTATTTCGTTGAAATGCAAGAGTTGGAATATTTCAGTAGTGTTTGGTTGTGGTTTACCTTGTCACAGTTACATTCGCTTAATTTTTCAAAGTTCATTTTGAATTTCTTTCGTTGAAATGCAAGAGATGGAATATTTCAGTAGTGTTTGGATGTTGTTTACCTTGTCACAGTTACATTTTCTTTATTTTTCAAAGTTCATTTTGAATTTCATACGTTGAAATGCAAGAGTTTGAATATTTCAGTAGTGTTTGGTTGTTGTTTACCTTGTCACAGTTACATTCCCTTTATTTTTCAAAGTTCATTTTGAATTTCTTTCTTTGAAATGCAAGAGTTGGAATATTTCAGTAGTGTTTGTTCGTGGTTTACCTTGTCAGAGTTACATCACCTTAATTTTTCAAAGTTCATTTTGAATTTCTTTCGTTGAAATGAAAGAGTTGGAATATTTCAGTATTGTTGGTTGTGGTTTACCTTGTCACACTGACATTTTCTGGATTTTTCAAAGTTTATTTTGAATTTCTATCGTTGAAATGCAAGAGTTGGAATATTTCAGTAGTGTTTGGTCGTGGTTTACCTTGTCACAGTTACATTTTCTTTATTTTTCAAAGTTCATTTTGAATTTCTTTCGATGAGATGCAAGAGTTGGAATATTTCAGTAGTGTTTGGTAGACGTTTACCATGTCACAGTTACATTCACTTTATTTTTCAAAGTTCATTTTGAATTTATTTCTTTGAAATTCAAGAGTTGGACTATTTCACTAGTGTGTGGTCGAGGTTTACCTTGTCACAGTTACATTTTCTTGATTTTTCAAAGTTCATTTTGAATTTCTTTCAGTTGAAATGCAAGAGTTGGAATATTTCAGTAGTGTTTGGTTGTGGTTTACCTTGTCACAGTTACATTTTCTTGATTTTTCAAAGTTCATTTTGAATTTCTTCATTGAAATGCAAGAGTTGGAATATTTCAGTAGTGTTTGGTCGTGGTTTACCTTGTCACAGTTACATTTTCTTGATTTTTCAAAGTTCATTTTGAATTTCTTCGTTGAAATGCAAGAGTTGGAATATTTCAGTAGTGTTTGGTTGTGGTTTACCTTGTCACAGTTACATTTTCTTGATTTTTCAAAGTTCATTTTGAATTTCTTTCGTTGAGATGCAAGAGTTGGAATATTTCACTAGTGTTTGGTTGTGGTTTACCATGTCACAGTTACATTTTCTTGATTTTTCAAAGTTCATTTTGAATTTCATTCGTTGAAATGCAAGAGTTGGAATATTTCACTAGTGTTTGGCTGCGTTTTACCATGTCACAGTTACATTTTCTTGATTTTTCATAGTTCATTTTGAATTTCTTTCATTGAAATGCAAGAGTTGGAATATTTCAGTAGTGTTTGGTTGTGGTTTACCTTGTCACAGTTACATTTTCTTGATTTTTCAAAGTTCATTTTGAATTTCTTCGTTGAAATGCAAGAGTTGGAATATTTCAGTAGTGTTTGGTTGTGGTTTACCTTGTCACAGTTACATTTTCTTGATTTTTCAAAGTTCATTTTGAATTTCTTTCGTTGAAATGCAAGAGTTGGAATATTTCAGTAGTGTTTGGTTGTGGTTTACCTTGTCACAGTTACATTTTCTTGATTTTTCAAAGTTCATTTTGAATTTCTTTCGTTGAAATGCAAGAGTTGGAATATTTCAGTAGTGTTTGGTTGTGGTTTACCTTGTCACAGTTACATTTTCTTGATTTTTCAAAGTTCATTTTGAATTTCTTCGTTGAAATGCAAGAGTTGGAATATTTCACTAGTGTTTTTTTGTTGTTTACATTGTCACATTTTCATATTCTTGATTTTTCAAAGTTCATTTAGAATTTCTATCGTTGATATCTAAGATTTGGAATATTTCAGAAGTGTTTGGTTGTTGTTTACCATGTCACAGTTACATTTTCTTGATTTTTCAAAGTTCTTTTTGTATTTCTTCGTTGAAATGCAAGAGTTGGAATATTTCAGTAGTGTTTGGTTGTGGTTTACCTTGTCACAGTTACATTTTCTTGATTTTTCAAAGTTCATTTTGAATTTCTTCGTTGAAATGCTAGAGTTGGAATATTTCAGTAGTGTTTGCTTGTGGTTTACCTTGTCACTGTTACATTTTCTTGATTTTTCAAGGTACATTTGAATTTCTATCGTTGAAATGCAAGAGTTGGAATATTTCAGTAGTGTTCGCTCGTAGTATAACTTGTCAAAGTTACATTTTCTTGATTTTTCAAAGTTCATTTTGAATTTCTTTCGTTGAAATGCAAGAGTTGGAATATTTCAGTAGTGTTTGGTTGTGGTTTACCTTGTCACAGTTACATTTTCTTGATTTTTCAAAGTTCATTTTGAATTTCTTTCGTTGAAATGCAAGAGTTGGAATATTTCAGTAGTGTTTGGTTGTGGTTTACCTTGTCAAACTTACATTTTCTTGATTTTTCAAAGTTCATTTTGAATTTCCTTCGCTGAAACGCAGGAGTTGGAATATTTCATTAGTGTTTGGTTGTGGTTTATTTGTCACAGTTTAATTTTCGTGATTTTTCAAAGTTCATCTTGAATTTCTTTCATTGAAATGCAAGAGTTGGACTCTTTCAGTAGTGTTTTGTCGTGGTTTACCTTGTCACAGTTACATTTTCTTGATTTTTCAAAGCTCATTTCGAATTTCTTTGTTGAAAAGCAAGAGTTGGAATATTTCAGTAGTGTTTGGTTGTGGTTTACCTTGTCACAGTTACATTTTCGTGATTTTTCAAGTTCATTTTGAATTTCTTCGTTGAAATGCAAGAGTTGGAATATTTCAGTAGTGTTTGTTGTGGTTTACCTTGTCACAGTTACATTTTCTTGATTTTTCAAAGTTCATTTTGAATTTCTTTCGTTGAAATGCAAGAGTTGGAATATTTCAGTAGTGTTTGGTTATGATTTACCTTGTCACAGTTACATTTTCTTGATTTTTCAAAGTTCATTTTGAATTTCTTCAAAATTGGAATTCAAGAGTTGGAATATTTCAGTAGTGTTTGGTTATGGTTTACCTTGTCACAGTTACATTTTCTTGATTTTTCAAAGTTCATTTTGAATTTCTGTCGTTGAAATGCAAGAGTTGGAATATTTCAGTAGTGTATGGTTGTGGTTTACCTTGTCACAGTTACATTTTCTTGATTTTTCAATGTTCATTTTGAATTTCTTCGTTGAAATGCAAGAGTTGGAATATTTCAGTAGTGTTTGGTTGTGGTTTACCTTGTCACAGTTACATTTTCTTGATTTTTCAAAGTTCATTTTGAATTTCTTTCATTGAAATGCAAGAGTTGGAATATTTCAGTAGTGTTTGGTTGTGGTTTACTTTGTCACTGTTACATTTTCTTGATTTTTCAAAGTTCATTTTGAATTTCTTCGTTGAAATGCAAGAGTTGGAATATTTCAGTAGTGTTTGGTTGTGGTTTACCTTGTCACAGTTACATTTTCATGATTTTTCAAAGTTCATTTTGAATTTCTTCATTGAAATGCAAGAGTTGGAATATTTCAGTAGTGTATGGTCGTGGTTTACCTTGTCACAGTTACATTTTCTTGATTTTTCAAAGTTCATTTTGAATTTCTTCGTTGAAATGCAAGAGTTGGAATATTTCAGTAGTGTTTGGTTGTGGTTTACTTTGTCACAGTTACATTTTCTTGATTTTTCAAAGTTCATTTTGAATTTCTTCGTTGAAATGCAAGAGTTGGAATATTTCAGTAGTGTTTGGTTGTGGTTTAACTTGTCAAAGTTACATTTTCTTGATTTTTCAAAGTTCATTTTGAATTTCCTTCGTTGAAATGCAAGAGTTGGAATATTTCAGTAGTGTTTGGTTGTGGTTTAACTTGTCACAGTTACATTTTCTTGATTTTTCAAAGTTCATTTTGAATTTCTTTCGTTGAAAAGCAAGAGTTGGAATATTTCAGTAGTGTTTACTTGTGGTTTACCTTGTCACAGTTACATTTTCTTGATTTTTCAATGTTCATTTTGAATTTCTTCGTTGAAATGCA
Source organism: Artemia sp. Qi Xiang Cuo (assembly GCF_049724085.1). NCBI lineage: Eukaryota > Metazoa > Arthropoda > Branchiopoda > Anostraca > Artemiidae > Artemia > Artemia sp. Qi Xiang Cuo. Next base: position 37,029,396 of record NC_142795.1, read on the forward strand.
AGAGTTGGAATATTTCAGTAATGTCTGGTTATGGTTTACCATGTCACAGTTACATTTTCTTGATTTTTCAAAGTTCATTTTGAATTTCTTTCATTGAAATGCAAGAATTGGATTATTTCAGAAGTGTCTGGTTATGGTTTACCTTGTCACAGTTACATTTTCTTGATTTTTCACAGCTCATTTTGAATTTCTTTCGTTGAAATGCAAGAGTTGGATTATTTCAGAAGTGTTTGGTCGTGATTTACCATGTCACAGTTACATTTTCTTGATTTTTCAAAGTTCATTTTGAATTTCTTTCATTGAAATGCAAGAGTTGAACTATTTCAATAGTGTTTGATCGTGGTTTACCTTGTCACAGTTACATTTTCTTGATTTTTCAAAGCTTATTTTGAATTTCTTTCGTTGAAAAGCAAGAGTTGGAATATTTCAGTAGTGTTTGCTTATGGTTTACCTTGTCACAGTTACATTTTCTTGATTTTTCAAAGTTCATTTGAATTTCTTCGTTGAAAAGCAGGAGATGGAATATTTCAGTAGTGTTTGGTTATGGTTTACCTTGTCACAGTTACATTTTCTTGATTTTTCAAAGTTCATTTTGAATTTCTTTCGTTGAAGTGCAAGAGTTGGAATATTTCAGTAGTGTTTGGTTATGGTTTACCTTGTCACAGTTACATTTTCTTGATTTTTCAAATTCATGTTTAATTTCTATCATTGAAATTAAATAGTATGAATATTTAATTAGTTTTTTGTTGTCTTTTAACATGTCACAGTTACATTTTCTTGATTTTTCAAACTTCATTTTGAATTTCTTCTTTGAAATGCAAGAGTTGGAATATTTCAGTAGTGTTTGGTTGTGGTTTACCTTGTCACAGTTACATTTTCTTGATTTTTCAAAGTTCATTTTGAATTTCTTCGTTGAAATGCAAGAGTTGGAATATTTCACTAGTGTATGGTTGTGGTTTACCTTGTCACATGTACACACATGTATACACATGTACACACATGTGCTTATCATGAGTGCTCATGATAAGCTAACCTACCTTCTCGGTGAGTATGGTTAGGTTAGACTAGATTCAGTTAGGTTAGATTAGACTAGGTTAGGTTAGCCTACGTACGCCACTTAGGCTAGCTTAGGTTAGGGTAGAGACATGAAAAGTTAGGTGCATGATTAGGTTAGGCCAGGTTAGGATTAGGCTAGGTTAGTTAGCTAGGCTAGGCTAGCCTACGTACGCGCGCGTACGTAGGCTAACCTAGCCTAACCTAACTTAACCTAACCTAGCCTAATCTAACCTAACCTAACCTAATCATATACCTAACTTTTCGCATGTCTCTCACCTAACCTAAGCTAACCTAAGTGAAGCGTACGTAGGCTAACCTAACCTAGTCTAATCTAACCTAACTGAATCTAGTCTAACCTAACCATACTCACCGGAAAAGGTTAGGTTAACTTATCATGAGCGCTCATGATAAGCACATGTGTGTACATGTGTATACATGTGTGTACATGTGACAAGGTAAACCACAACCAAACACTAGTGAAATATTCCAACTCTTGCATTTAAACGAAAGAAATTAACAATGAACTTTTAAAAATAAATAATATTTATATGTTACAATGTAAAACCCCAAACACCGCGCCATGACTAGACAAACAATTTAAGTTAAAAGAAAGAATTGAAAAAGGAACTTTGAAGTATCGAGAAACTGTAAATGTGAAATCGTACACGAGTACAAACAGCAACTTACATACTAACAAAAAATATAGTCAAGGATATAAATTCAAATTTAATTTGAAAAATCTAGAAAATGTAACTGTGACAAGGTAAACCATAACCAAACACTACTGAAATATTCCAACTCTTTCAATTCAAAGAAAGAAATTCAAAATGAAGTTTGAAAAATCAATAAAATGTAACTGTGACATTTTAAAAGATAACCAAACACTACTGAAATAGGCCATCTCCTGCTTTTAAATGAAAGAAATTCAAATGAGCTTTGAAAAATCAAGAAAATGTAAGTGTGACAAGGTAAACCATAACCAAAAACTAATGAAATATTCAAACTCTTTATTTTCAATGAAAGAAATTCAAAATGAGCTTTGAAAAATCATGAAAATGTAACTTTGACAATGTAAACCACGTCCAAACACTACTGAATTAGTTCAACTCTTGCATTTCAATGAAAGAAATTCAAAATGAACTTTGAAAAATCAAGAAAATGTAACTGTGACAAGGTAAATCAATACCAAACACTTCTGAAATAATCCAACTCCTGCATTTCAAAGAAAGAAATTCAAAATGAACTTTGAAAAATCAAGATAATGTAACTGTGACAAGGTAAACCATCACCATACACTTATGAAATAATCCAATTCTTGCATTTAAACGAAAGAAATTCAAAATTAACTTTGAAAAAATAAAGAAAATTTAACTGTGACAAGTTAAACCATAACCAGACACTACTGAAATATTCCAACTCTTGCATTTCAACGTAAGAAATTCAAATGAACTTTGAAAAAATCATGAAAATGTAACTGTGACAAGTTAAACCACAAGTAAACACTACTGAAATATTCCAACTCTTGCTTTTCAACAAAAGAAATTCAAAATGAAATTTGAAAAATCAAGAAAATGTAACTTTTACAAGTTAAACCACAACCAAACACTACTGAAATAGTCCAACTCTTGCATTTCAAAGAAGTAAATTCAAAATGAACTTTGAAAAATCAAGAAAATGTAACTTTGACAAGTTAAACCAAAACCAAACACTACTGAAATATTCCAACTCTTGCATTTCAACGAAAGAAATTCAAAATTAAATTTGAAAAATCAAGAAAATGTAACTGTGACAAGTTAAACCACAACCAAACGCTACTGAAATATTCCAACTCTTGCATTTCAACGAAAGAAATTCAAAATGAACTTTGAAAAATCAAGAAAATGTATCTGTGACAAGGTAAACCACGACCAAACACTACTGAAATAGTCCAACTCTTGCATTTCAATGAAAGAAATTCAAAATGAACTTTGTAAAATCATGAAAATGTAACTTTGACAAGGTATACCATAACCATACACTACTGAAATATTCCAACTCTTGCATTTCAACTAAAGAAATTCAAAATGAACTTTGAAAAATCATGAAAATGTAACTGTGACAAGGTAATCCACAACCAAACATTACTGAAATATTCCAACTCTTGCATTTCAATGAAAGAAATTAAAAATGAACTTTGAAAAATCAAGAAAATGTAACTGTGACATGGTAAACCACAACCAAACACTACTGAAATATTGCAACTCTTGCATTTCAATGTAAGAAATTCAAAATAAACTTTGAAAAATCACGCAAATGTAACTGTGACAAGGTAAACCACAACCAAACACTACTGAAATATTCCAACTCTTGCATTTCAACGAAAGAAATTCAAAATGAACATTGAAAAATCAAGAAAATGTAACTGTGACAAGGTATATCATAACCATACACTACTGAAATATTCCAACTCTTGCATTTCAACGAAAAAAATTCAAAATGAACTTTGAAAAATCAAGAAAATGTAACTGTGACAATGTAAACCATAAGCAAACGCTACTGAAATAGTCCAACTGCTGCATTTCAATGAAAGAAATTCAAAATGAACTTTGAAAATCAAGAAAATGTAACTGTGACAAGGTTAGAAATACCAACTCTGCATTTCAACGAAAGAAATTCAAAATGAACATTGAAAAATCAAGAAAATGTAAGTGTGACAAGGTAAACCACAAGCAAACACTTCTGAAATATTCCAACTCTTGCTTTTCAACGAAAGAAATTAAAATGAACTTTGTAAAAATCATGAAAATTTAACTTTGGCAAGTTAAACCACCAGCAGACATTTCTGAAATATTCCAACTCTTGCTTTTCAATGACAGAAATTCGAAATGAACTTTGAAAAATCAAGAAGATGTAACTTTGACAAGGTAAACCACGAGCCAAACACTACTGAAATATTCCAACTCGTGCATTTCAACGAAAGAAATTCAAAATGAACTTTAAAAAATCACGAAAATGTAACTGTGACAAGGTAAACCACGACCAAACACTACTGAAATATTCCAACTCTTGCATTTCAACGAAAGAAATTCAAAATGAACTTTGAAAAATCAAGAAAATGTAACTTTGACAAGGTAAACAACAACCAAACACTACTGAAATATTCCAACTCTTGCATTTCAACGAAAGAAATTCAAAATGAACTTTGAAAAATCAAGAAAATGTAACTGTGACAAGGTAAACCACAACCAAACACTACTGAAATATTCCAACTCTTGCATTTCAATGAAAGAAATTCAAAATGAACTTTGAAAAATCAAGAAAATGTAACTGTGACAAGGTAAACCACAACCAAACACTACTGAAATATTCCAACTCTTGCATTTCAACGAAAGAAATTCAAAATGAACTTTGAAAAATCAAGAAAATGTAACTGTGACAAGGTAAACCACAACCAAACACTACTGAAATATTCCAACTCTTGCATTTCAATGAAAGAAATTCAAAATGAACTTTGAAAAATCAAGAAAATGTAACTGTGACAAGGTAAACCACAACCAAACACTACTGAAATATTCCAACTCTTGCATTTCAACGAAAGAAATTCAAAATGAACTTTGAAAAATCAAGAAAATGTAACTGTGACAAGGTAAACCACAACCAAACACTACTGAAATATTCCAACTCTTGCATTTCAACGAAAGAAATTCAAAATGAACTTTGAAAAATCAAGAAAATGTAACTGTGACAAGGTAAACCACAACCAAACACTACTGAAATATTCCAACTCTTGCATTTCAACGAAAGAAATTCAAAATGAACTTTGAAAAATCAAGAAAATGTAACTGTGACAAGGTAAACCACAACCAAACACTACTGAAATATTCCAACTCTTGCATTTCAATGAAAGAAATTCAAAATGAACTTTGAAAAATCAAGAAAATGTAACTGTGACAAGGTAAACCATAACCAAACACTACTGAAATATTCCAACTCTTGCATTTCAACGAAAGAAATTCAAAATGAACATTGAAAAATCAATAAAATCTAAATTTGACAAGGTAAACCACAACCAAACACTACTGAAATATTCCAACTCTTGCATTTCAAAGAAAGAAATTCAAAATGAACTTTGAAAAATCAAGAAAATGTAACTGTGACACGGTAAACCACGACCAAACACTACTGAAATATTCCAACTCTTGCATTTCAACGAAAGAAATTCAAAATGAACTTTGAAAAATCAAGAAAATGTAACTGTGACAAGGTAAACCACAACCAAACACTACTGAAATATTCCAACTCTTGCATTTCAACGAAAGAAATTCAAAATGAACTTTGAAAAATCAAGAAAATGTAACTGTGACAAGGTAAACCACAACCAAACGCTAGTGAAATATTCCAACTCTTGCATTTCAAAGAAAGAAATTCAAAATGAACTTTGAAAAATCACGAAAATGTAACTGTGACATGGTAAACCACAACCAAACACTAGTGAAATATTCCAACTCTTGCATTTCAACGAAAGAAATACAAATGAACATTGAAAAATTAAGGAAATGTAACTGTGACAAGGTAAACCGCAACCAAACACTACTGAAATAGTCCAACTCTTGCATTTCAACGAAAGAAATTCAATATGAACTTTTAAAAATAAAGAAAATGTAACTGTGACAAGGTAAACCACTACCAAACACTACTGAAATATTCCAACTCTTGCATTTCAACGAAAGAAATTCAAATTGAACTTTGAAAAATCAAGAGCATTTAACTGTGACATGGTAAACCGCAACCAAACACTACTGAAATATTCCAACTCTTGCATTTCAACGAAAGAAATTCAAAATGAACTTTGAAAAATAAAGGGAATGTAACTGTGACAGGGTAAACCACAACATCACACTAGTGAAATATTCCAACTCTTGCATTTCAACGAAAGAAATTCAAAATGAACTTTGAAAAATTAAGGGAATGTAACTGTGACATGGTAAACCACAACCAAACACTACTGAAATATTCCAACTCTTGCATTTCAATGTAAGAAATTCCAAATGAACTTTGAAAAATCAGGAAAAAGTAACTGTGACATGGTAAACCACAACCAAACACTAGTGAAATATTCCAACTCTTGCATTTCAATGAAAGAAATTCAAAATAAACTTTGAAAAATCAGGAAAATGTAACTGTGACATGGTAAACCACAACCAAACACTAGTGAAATATTCCAACTCGTGCATTTCAACGAAAGAAATTCAAAATGAACTTTGAAAAATTAAGTTAATGTAACTGTGACAAGGTAAACCACTACCAAACACTACTGAAATATTCCAACTCTTGCATTTCAAAGAAAGAAATTCAAATGAACTTTGAAAAATTAAGGGAATGTAATTGTGACAAGGTAAACCACGACCAAACACTACTGAAATATTCCAACTCTTGCATTTCAATGAAAGAAATTCAAAATGAACTTTGAAAAATCAAGAAAATGTAACTTTGACAAGGTAAACCGCAACCAAACAAAACTTAAAGATTACAAAACTTTAAATTAAAATAAATAAATTCAAAATTAACTTTTAAAAATTATTGTGATGTAACTGTGACAAGTTAGTCCGCAACCAACCACTACTGAAATATTCCAACTCTTTCATTTCAATGAAGGAAATACAAATGAACTATGAAATTTCAAGGCAATGTAATTGTGTTAAGGTAAACCGCAAAAAAACACTACTGAAATATTCCAACTCTTTCATTTCAATGTAAGAAATTCAAAATGAACTTTGAAAAATCAAGAAAATGTAACTGTGACAAGGTGAACCGCAACCAAACACTAGTGAAATATTCCAACTCTTGCATTTCAACAAAAGAAATTCAAAATGAAATTTGAAAAATAAAGGGAATGTAACTGTGACATGGTAAACCACAACCAAACACTAGTGAAATATTCCAACTCTTGAATTTCATCGAAAGAAATTCAAAATGAACTTTGAAAAATTAAGGGAATGTAACTGTGACAAGGTAAACCGCAACCAAACACTACTGAAATATTCCAACTCTTGCATTTCAACGAAAGAAATTCAAAATGAACTTTGAAAAATTAAGAAAATGTATCTGTGACAAGTTAAACCCCGACCAATCCCTACTGAAATATTCCAACTCTTGCATTTCAAGGAAAGAAATTCAAAATGAACTTTGAAAAATCAAGAAAATGTAACTGTGACAAGGTAAACCGCAACCAAACACTACTGAAATATTCCAACTCTTGCATTTCAACGAAAGAAATTCAAAATGGACTATCAAAAATTCAGGGAATGTAACTGTGACATGGTAAACTACAACATCACACTAGTGAAATATTCCAACTCTTGCATTTCAATGAAAGAAATTCAAAATGAAGTTTGAAGAATTAAGGGAATGTAACTGTGACATGGTAAACTACAACATCACACTACTGAAATATTCCAACTCTTGCATTTCAACGAAAGAAATTCAAAATGAACTTTGAAAAATTAAGAAAATGTAACTGTGACATTGTAAACCGCAACCAAACACTACTGAAATATTCCAACTCTTGCATTTCAACGAAAGAAATTCGAAATGGACTATCAAAAATTAAGGGAATGTAACTGTGACAGGGTAAACTACAACATCACACTACTGAAATATTCCAACTCTTGCATTTCAACGAAAGAAATTCAAAATGAACTTTGAAAAATTAAGGGAATGTAACTGTGACATGGTAAACTACAACATCACACTACTGAAATATTCCAACTCTTGCATATCACGAAATAAATTAAAAATTAAATATTAAAAATAAATATATTTTAAATTTTACACGTTAAAAATAAAAAACAAACTACTGAAATATTCCAACTATTTAATTTAAATTAATTAAATTAAAAATTAAATTTTAAAAAATCAGACCTTTGGTGGGGGGAGGGGCCGGGGGCAGGGGGTCGTTCTGTGTCTCAATGCACAAAAAAGTATAAAAAATGATGAGGGAATGGGGGGGGGGAGGGGAGGGGAGGAGGAGGAGGAGGAGGAAGGAGGAGGTGGGAGGAGGAGGTAGAAGGAGGTGGGAGGAGGAGGAGGAAGGAGGAGGAGGAGGAGGAGGAGGAGGAGGAGGAGGGATGAGGAGGAGGAGGAGGAGGTGGGAGGAGGAGGGGGGCCGGGGGAGGGCCTTTGGGGCACCGGGAGGGCCTTTGGGGCACAGGGAGGGCCTTTGGGTGTCTGGGTGACATTTGGGGACCGGTGGATGGCCTTTGGGACCCCGTTGGTCCTTTGGGAGCTCGATGGGCCTTTGGGGGGCCCGGGGATGGCCGTTGAGGGTCTGGGGTGGGCCTTTGGGGGTCCGGGGGCCAGTTGGGAGCCTGGGGGACATTTGGGGACCGGTGGAGGGCCTTTGGGACCCTGTTGGTCTTTTGGGAACTCGATGGGCCTTTGGGGGGCCCGGGGATGGCCGTTGAGGGTCTGGGGTGGGCCTTTGGGGGCGCCGGTGGCCCTTTGGGAGCTTGGGGGACCTTTGAGTGTCCGGGGGGCAGTTGGGGGCCGGGGGGACATTTGGGGACCGGTGGAGGGCCTTTGGGAGCCCGGTGGACCTTTGAGGACCGGGGGCTTCCTTCGGGGTTGGGGTATGAGGATTGGAACCCTTTGGGGTTGGGTTAGAGGACCTCACAACACTGTTCAAATTGGAACTTGTGTATTATAACGACCACACTCAAAACCTCTTCTAAAACCCTTTCTAAAATCTTCTTTCAAAATGGCTCTAACGGTTTCGCCGAAATAATCCCATAAAATGGATAAAACCGTTTCGCCCAAATAATCCCTAAACGTAATTTCAGCGTGTTCCTTTTGTATGGCATCTGTGCGCTAACGCATTTCAAATTTCTAGGAAACCCTTTCCTACGTTAATCTCTTCATCTCATAAATTTTCCTAGCTAAACTATTAGGGTTTCGTTAGAATATCAATTTACCTCTCCGACTTAAAGCTCCGTGAAGCCGTATTTAAAAATAGAATTTCTATCTCTTTAGACTCCCGCATAATTCCAAGATAACAAGTGATGTCAATTATAATTCCTGACACTAAAGATCAATGAAGCCCTATTTGAAAATAGAATATTAATTTTTCTCTATGTCCTAAAGAACGTTTATCCCTCAGACCTAAGATTAAAGAAGCTTTTATGTTTTCTAATTCTCCCCTTCGTGAATCAATAATTTCACCTAGCGATTATGTAAATCATTTTCACAGGTGCTATTTCTCAGGTTAAGATAACCAAACAACAATGAAGCCATGTTTGTTTCTTAATTCCCCCCTTCCTCAGACCTAAGATTAAAGAAGCCTTAATGTTTTCTAATTCTCCCCTTCGTGAATCAATAATTTCCCCTAGCGATTATGTAAATCACAGATTAAAGAAGCCATGTTTGTTTCTTAATTTCCCCTTCGTGAATCAACAACGTCCCCTTCGATTACGCAATCAAGTTCACGGAAATTCACTCCCCCTTCGATTACGCAATTAATTACTCGGAAATCTACTTCCCCTTCGAGTCCTAGATCAAAAAAATTGTTCCCGTTATAATTAAATGCGCATGAGCATCCTTCGCCCCGGAGCTATTACACATAGAAACATCAAATAAATCGACCTTGGAGAAAGAGGTCATTGACCGATTACGCAATCATTCTCACTAATGACTCTATGCCCTTATTTGGTGTGGGCGTCGGAATTTGTAAAAAAGTGTCCGGATCGGGATTCGAAGGGGTATTGTGGGCGTCGGAGTAGCACCCCCCCCTCTACTGTCATACTCCCATGAAGTTTTTAGGAATGCACGTTAAAACGCGATCAATTTTTATGTCTGGCTTAAAATACGATTCTTTTTAAATCTTTGGACTGAATAAAAGAAATCTTGACGCAGGCACGCACGCAATTATTTGGGTTTCGCGTCATTCCTTTAATTTTCTATTTAGCGAATTAAAAAAAACAATATTTTTCTAATCCTCTCTCCCTCCCCCCACCCCCCCCCCCCCAAAAAAATACTTTATTTTAAGCCTACTTATTCTAAGAAAAAAAATCAATTACAAAAAATATAAGGCATGATAATGACGAATTAGTCATTTCATTTTTCCCCAATCCACATTGAGCCTGAAAAGGAGGATGTCAAATCAATACGTAGCTCCACATGCCCATGACAATAAATAAAGAAGGCTCCTGGGACAGTCTTTCTTTCTTGCTTTTGCTGACAAAATAGGTTCAGGATCATCGCCTTAGGACGATGTTTGTACTCTTAGTAACAGCCTCTTTTCCCTTTTGAAAGCATATGCCTATTAGAAGTCCCAAGAGTTGATTCATTTCCAAGCCGTAGAAAAACAGAGGATTTCATGAATTTAGAATAGTTTTTACTTGGAAACAAGACTTCTAAATTCAAGATAATGGAAGGATACGTCATAAATGTGGTTGAAGATATGAATTCTTCCCCTTTGTGAATTCTACCTGCATCCCAAATTGATTGTGAACGTCTATTTCAAATTGTAATTATCTGGTTTGTTTTATACAGAGCTTAATTTGATAAATAAAGAGTGAGGGCCCTAGAGGTTCATCAACAAATAACTTTTCAGAATTCAAACATACTACAGGCTGTCCACAAAGTCAGGATACATACGAATTTTAAAAATTTACCGAAACTCTAAAAAACGGAGTTTTACTATCAGTAGATACATCAAAAGAATAAGCTTATTATACTGATTCCAAATATATAAGATTCATCAAGTTTAGTGTTACCTTTCAAAAGTTACGAGCCTGAAAAAATTTGCCTAATGTTCAGAATAGGGGGGAAACACCCCCTAAAATTCAAGTAATCTTAATGGAAATCACACCATCATATTAAGCGTACCAGAGCACCCTACTGTATAAGTTCCAAGCTCCTATATACAAAATTCAAATAAAATATCAAAATTTTTATCTTTATCCAGATTGTGTGGACACCCTGTAAGTGCAGAAGAACAAGCCTTGTTTGCAGGGGCGAATCTCCAGCATTTTTACGGGGGGGGCACGAGGGGTTCCATATCTGGATAGTCAAAGGGAATGGGATGTATACTATTTCTTCTCTCTCCACATTATTGGGGGCAACTGCCCCCCTTGCCACCCTCAAACGACGCTTCTGCTTGTTTACAGAAATTACTATAGTATAGGTGAGGTAGAAAATAGTAGTAGCTAACACATGGCATCATAAATCGGAAAAATTGAAAGGCGACATTTATCACCATAGGAGACAATTTTTGCTTTCTTTTCGGGGAGGGTCCGGGACTTATTAATTTGGAATCAGAGGGGACTCCAATATACTAAGTGAAGTATATACATATATTTATATAAATGTTTGTATGTATTTGGGTAAAACCTATTCAGACTTTCGCTGTGCCAGGTCAGTCTCCAAGCACCTTTCCAAAGATCGCATTAACTCCTCACCAAAGTTCATATAACATGTCATATTTCAAACATAACTGACCGATACAGCAGGCCCACGACCGTCCAGCCACTTTTCATCATGATTGCAGCGGCCGCTGCAACCTAGTAAAGAGCAAACCACGGCCCATAGTAACTAAAAGTTAAAAAACGCGTTTAGAAAAAACTTGCCTAGTGAAAAAAAAATTCCATCTGACACTGATTCAGGAATGGTAACTACCGTATTAAAATTAAAAGTTTATTGGGAAAAGAAATATATGGTTATTTAAAAAAAAAGCCTGAAACCCCTCAAAAATGGTGCCAGATTAAAATGAAAAGTGTACCATTGGAATCAGCATAGTTGAAGTCCTTTTTCAAGAGGGTGACAATTCCCGGCTTTGAAAGACTAGAAAACATACTTTTTTGTATGGGCAGCACTAATCCGCTCCCTTTTTTTCTCCTTTTTTTCCAGGGCTAGTGGCTTACAAGACTACCATAAGGGAGATGCTCGATGGCTCACTTCAAATCTATTTCTCACCAGCTTTCTAATGGGAAGTTGGATCCAATTTTTTCAAATCAAGTGAAAATGACACTGAAAATGGAAAAATGAGCCATATATTACCATAGAGGCAAAGATATACCAAATAAAACTGACCTGTTTCTCTGAATGCCTGAATTATGAAGGCTTATCTTAGTTTTGACAAGATTTTTTTGGCAGAAACAAAATTTCAGCCGGGGGCAAAATGAGGTCTGGGGGGGCAAACTGGGGTCTGAAGGGGGCAGTTGCCTCCCCCTGCCCCGTATCAATTACACCCTTACTACGCCCTTACTATAAATTCCACCCTCACCGATTAACTTAAAAACACACAGAAAATTGGTAGCATTAGTCTATGCCCTCTTGAAAGAAAAGTTACTAGTACTTATGTATTATACAAACACACTCAAGAAGGGCTGTTAGGTTAATCATAATGAAAGATGCCATAACACGATGAAAATATAATACTTTAGTTTATATAATAATATAATTTGAGCTAAGTATTTGCACATTAAGGGGGGGGGGGTAAAATAAATCTCAGAAAAGGGTTAAAAGCCTAATTCAACCTAGCCCTCACCCTCCTAACGTGCAAATATATAGCCTAAATTATACAAGTCCAATGCATTCTGTCGACCGTCGTTTACCCTTGTGGCTATGAAATCGGTTTGATCAGATCGTACATTCAGTAAACTTCTCGACTGTTTGGTATCATGGTTGCAGCGGTAGCTGCAACCTAGTAAACAGCAAGCCACAGCCCATAGTAACTAAAAGTTAAAAAAAAAGCGTTTAGAAAAAAATTACCTAGTGATAAAAATGGCCATCTGAAACTGATTAACGAATGGTAACGGTGTTAATGTCCATGAACGGGGCTAATGTCCAAGAGAATGTTCGTGTTCGATGTGGAGTACGCCAAGGAGGCGGGTTATCCCCTAATGTTTTTAAACTTTGTGTTGCTACAGTTCTCTCTAAGATAGCTGATACTTGCTTTCTTTGTTTTTTTGATGTATCGTATATTGCTTACATGGATGACAACCTATTTATTAGTAGGAGCAAATTTTCTGTCTAAAATGGTGGATAATGTGAGAAAAGGTTTTTTAGATATTGGACTTAATTTAAATTTTGAAAAGTGCGATTATCTTTGTTTCAACGGTAATGCTACGAAATCTCCTTTGAATTGAAATTATGCTTCAATACGTTCAGTTGATAGCCTACGTTGGCTTGGTATTACTCTGTGTAATAATATGTTTTGTTTTCGCCAGTCACCTGTTAGGGACGCATGTACCAAGATTAGATGTGGCTATTCCAAGATTGTTGCAAATCGGTCGAAATACAAGCGCAAAGCTTTAGTGTCGCTGTATTCTGTTTTCTGTGACCATGCTATTTCAGGTATTTACATTTTGCTTAGGAAGAATGACCTATCTTAATTAAGGAAAGGCTATTATCGGTATTGCAGATTTTTGTTGTATCTTCCGTTGTAATTTCATAATCGCCGTATTATCAAAAATAATAGCACACCTGATACAAATGAAAAACTTCGTGATTTACATATAAAACTGTCTGCAAATGCGTATCATTCGTTTGTTTCGCTGAATTTTCTCTTTATTTGTTTATCTTACTTTAAGTAGTATGTGTGTTTATTTTTCTTTCCTTTTTCTCTTTACTCCACTATTTTTCACATTGTTTGGGCAGTGGGTTATTAATAAATTGTTATTATTATTATTAACTATTATTTCGGTTTGTCTTAAAAGTAAAAGTTCATTGCAAAAAGAAATTTATGGTGATTTCGAAAAAAGCCTGAAACCCCTCCAAAATGACGTCAGATCAAAATGAAAAGTGCAACATTGGAATAAAAATTGTTGAAAACCATGTACAGGGAAATTACAATCCCCTTCCTTGAACAACAAGGAAAATCGCTTTTTTACATTAGAAGCCCTGATTTGTCTCTCATTTTCTCTGTTTTTTTTTCTCCAGGCCTATCAGGTCACCAAAAAATCATAGACAAATAATGAATGACCCTTAAAAAAGCTTTATCTTACACATACGTTCTTTTTATAAACTTTACCACTTGCAAGTGTCACATTGTACTAAAATAGCACGTTTTGCTATTTCTTTACTGATATCAGTAGTTGGCTACAAGAACATCGTAGACAGATTTTTTATAGCTCAGATAAAATATATTGCTCATATCTACGTTCTTTCTATAGGCCTAATTTCCACCATCTAAAATTTCCAAATGACACTAAAAACGGCACTTTTTGTGTCATGTCTCAAGTAGAAAAGCCGAGGCTATTGGGCTAGCTGAACTTATAAGAGTTATGTTTCATGGCTCATTTGAAAGCTATTGCTGATATATACGTGCTTTTTTTTTATCAATTCTACCGTTCGTAAGTGTGATGTAGCACTGAAAACAACACTTTCTGTGCCACTTCTTAAGTGCAAAAGCTCTGAAGTACAAAACAGGTACTATTGTGATAGTTATGTTCCAGAACCCTTAAATGGAGGTTTACAAAAACCCTTCCCGCAACCACCCCCGCCCAACCCCCTTAGTAAGTTTTATATATCGTCGGCTCACCATTAAGCTACTGAAACATTAGCAGGCTTACCACACCAGCGTAGATAGATGTTTACTGGCTCAATTTTAAGCTATTGCTTATATTCACTAGGTTTTTACAAATTCTACCATCTATTAGATTTCACAGATTTCAATATGAACTAGTTTCTCCGGATAATACGCAATGAACTCTTTGTCATGGTTGAAGCATTAGCTGTAACCTAATAAAGAGTGAACTATAGCCCATAGTGACTAAAAGCTAAAAAACTTTAAAACGGTCTTTTTTTCTTCTTTTTTTCCAGACATAGAGGATTACTAGAACATCATAAAGAAATGGTGAAGAATACATTTAAAAGCTATTTATTTCTCACGTATGCGTGGTTTATATAAATTCCACGATCCGCAAGTGCCATATGGCACAAAAAAGGGAACTTTACGCCATTTCTCAAGGGGTGGGGTTAGCGGGCAACCAGAACATAGTAGATAGATTTTTGATAGCTCATATACAAAATGTTGTTCATATTTACGTTCTTCCTATAAAGTCCGCCATTTGCAAGTTTCAAATGGTACTAAAAACGGCAATTTTTGTGCCATGTCTGAAGTGGAAAAGCTGGGGCTAGTGGCTACCAGAACTTCTTAGAGTGATGTTCAATAGCTCATTTGAAAACTTTTGCTCATATCTACGTGCTTTTATCAATTCTACAATTCATAAGTGAGATACAGCGCTGGAAACAACCCTTTTGGTGCCACTTCTCAAGTTGAAAATCTTGAATGTATAAAATAGTATAATTGTAATGGTTATGATCCAAAACCCTTAACTGAAGGTTTTCAAGAACACCTTCAATGTGTTCATCCTCCAGGCCCCCTTAATAAGATACGCAATTAAAGTCCTATAAAAAACCAATTAAAGTCCTACAAACACTCTTAGTATAGAGCTGGACTTCAAGTTAGATTTTGATATTTGATTCTTCCTTGGATTTTTTTTTTCAACTATTGTTTGTCCCTTCTAATCATTGTATTTTAGGTAATCCAGTGTTTTTACAATTTTCAGGCACTCAATCTAACAACCATATACTGAGAAGACTCATTTGAATGCTTTTACTCATATCTACGTGATTTTTATCAATTTTATCATCTATAGGTGCCATATAGCACTTAATGCTGCCTTTTTGGGCCTATTTTTTGATTGGATGAGTTCGACAGCGTATAACGGCATTAATGCAACAATTGTAGGCCAAGGTCTTTAACTGGATTCTTATAAGAAACCCTCGCATACGCTCCCCCTTCCAGAGACTCTGTGTAACGTTCATAAATCTTCTACTCATCTTAAAAGTAAAAGATTATTGCGAAAACAAATTAACTTTTTAACTAAAAATCTACCGAAAATTAAGCTTGAATGATCAATATTTTTGTTTTAAACTTCACTCTGCGATGAAGCCTGTGTGCTAGTTCTAATGACGGTAATTGAGGGGAGGGGGCGTCCTTGCCCCCTTATTTTTTGCTCCTGCCAAGGTTTTGAAAAACACCCTTTTTTGGATATTTCATTGAAAAAGGCACTTTTTTCATTTGAAAAAAATGGGTGGAAAAACAGAAAGTGCACTTTATGGGAATGTGCTATCAAGTCAAATTTGTAAAAAGTGACTTGGCATAAATATAAGATTCTAAATGCGCTCTTAAACAGCTTCATAAGTTATCAACTGAAACTAGGAAATGACATTAAAACTTAAAACGAACAGAAATTATTCCGTATCAATAAAAAAGATCATAGCAGGGTTGTTTATACATTAAATTTGAATAAAAAACGAGCAAAGATTAATCCAAAAAAACAAAGCTTTTCTAAAGGAAGTAAAGAGCGAAGTTGAAACTTAAAACGGACAAAAATTATTTCTTCACAGCCTATCTAATACATATCAATCAAACTAGTACATATAAACCAACTAATTATGTTTCCCTGAGTTTCTAGGATTATAGAAAACTAGCGCTTTACTGAAAACACAAAATAATATAGGAGTTTTGGTACAGTAAAAGCAAACCAATAAAGGACACTTTTTACAGAATAAAATTATTATCAATCCCCTTTAGGATCAATTTCTTTTAAGATAAATAACAATTCATTTTAGGATTGTTGCATTATTTTTTATTTTTTCTCGTTTAATTTGGTATCACTTCTGCGCGATGGCTCATTTCAATGCATGGCTGTCGTTTTGGTTTTAAAAAGGACATGTCATGATTACTTTGTAGACAAGTTCGAAGTAAAGCCATCTTGATAGCATTAGGACTATAGACTAGTTTTTGAATTTGTATCATAGCTTGAAATTTACTGTTGTATAGAGACAAATAACCATATTTTCAGAATTCGTATTATGTCTTATTTGATCTTCATTTCAAGTAATACAAAAGCATATTTCTTACATTTGAAGATTGTTTATTAATAACTATTGATATTAGCCTATAGCTTATAGCACTATTGAATATTATTCCAAAATGCTACCTGATAAATCAATCCAATAATCTGTATACTGTTCAATTACTTTGCGGTTATTAAAAAAATATTTAATTCTACGCTTATGTTTTTACGATAATTTTAATTGTGTAAGGAAAGTTACTGATGTCACAACTGGTGTAAGACTATGAAAATCTTTATAGATTAGTTTATTGTCGTCAGGCTTCATACTAACTTTTCACTCCCAAATCAATATTCCTGTTTTTTATGCTTGATTTTGTGTTTTCAGTAAAGCGAAAGTTTTCTATAATCCCAGAAACACAGAGAAACATAATTAGTTGGTTTATTTGTACTAGTTTGATTGATATATCTTAGATAGGCTGTGAAGCAATAATTTTTGTCCGTTTTAAGTTTCAACTTCGCTCTTTACTTCCCTTGGAAAAACTGTTTTTTTTAGATTAATACCAAAATCGGGAATCAATAATTTCCTCTTTTACCCAGTGATAGTCGCTAATATTTGCTAAAGAAATCTATCTTACATATGCATTAACTAGCTGCGCAATAGTTGTGCATTGTGTTCTAGCTTAGTCGGTCAAATTTAACTGGCATTGAACATCTGCTAACAACCATCATCAATCTTGAAAATCAACAGTGACACACCGTATAAAACGATCTTCTAAAATCCACCTTAATTAATTATGTAATTATATTCTGAGCTATTAGTACATTTGGAGACACGCATCTTCTCAAGTGTTACTGAGAAAAAAGTAATTAATAAATTCAATTGATCCTACAAGGCTTAGAATTATTTTAACAAGACATCCTAGCTTATTGTATTTTTGTCCAAAATATATTTTCCTTCTGAAAAGATTCGTATAAATTCTTAATAAATTCTTCAATGATTTTGATGTCTGAGTTTAATGGTACTTGTCTAGAATTAAGTAAACACGTGAGAATGACCGCATCGAAATCTCAAAGAGGCTTAACGAAAAACAGGTTTCCGCTGACTAACTTTAATTTTTTGGAGTTAAAGAGGCAAAAAAAGGTGGTGTGCGTGTAACTGAACCCCCGTGTAACTGAACCACCGTATAACCGAACAACCGTGCAACTGAACCCCCGTGCAACTGAACCCTCATGCAACTGAACCATCGTGCAACTCAACCCCCGGTGAACTGCCCCCCCGTTCACAATACACCGAGTTAAAGAGACCCATAGGTCAACTGCACCACCTTACTGTAATTTTGTAAAACACCATATGGTGATAAACACTTTGTATTTATCTATGTTCTGGTTCGTTAACCTTTAATTTGTTTTAAATAAAATGGCAGTCCCACAATTTAGTTCGGATGTATCTGGGGGAAAAATAGTGTGGGGTGGATTCCCTCCGATCACTTTTAACTCTGAAAAAGTGTACTAGAAATTTTTATTTCTATTCGAATGAGCCCCCCCCCCCCAAAGTTAATACAATAATTTTTCTAAAAAAACCTTGTTTTAGCAATTAGCAACCAGCTGAACTGAAAGCCCATGCCCCAGATGCTGCGGGTGGGGGTGTTAGCCCCAATGGCTTGGTTATTTGATCTTCGGGCAATTTTGAAAAAAATTTTTATTTTTATTTTTATCGGATGAATTGGGGGGGGGGGGAGGGGGGTCGGTTAAGAGGGAAAGGCTGATTATCCTGTGATTACCTTTGATTCTTCGAAATTGAACTTGAACTTTCCATTTCCAATTGAATGAGCCTCTTTCGAAATTTTTACGATCATCCCCTGTATAAAAACCTTAAATTTTAACAATTGGTAACTTGCAATAACATACAGATTGCTGATACAGGTGTATCAGCAATTTTTTTGGAACAGCTTAGCGTATCAAGATGAAACTTCTGGGGCATCTACCTGCTACTACTGCTATTAATACTGCTACTACTACGACCTCTGCTACTATTTAACTAGCACTATTAAGGCTACACATATCAAGTTGAAAATTTGACTGAATGAGGTATTTGAGGTGGAACTTGAACTAAATCAAAAGACACTATGGGCATGCAGATTTTCAAAATGGCATATCTTAAAAAGGGATTTGTGTATTAAGTTGGAACTTTCATTGAGTGCTTAAAGGAAAAGTCAATTGATCAAAAGGAAATATGTGCACGCTCAGGCCTGGATTTACCACTAGGTCCCTAGGCCCGGACCTAGAAGCGCATAATGCTAGCGGAAGCAATAAATTATCACTGAGTAATTTTTTCCTGACAAAAACTGGAATGATGTGATTTAGCGTCGCCAGGTGCACTGTGCCGCCACGCTGTCTATTCACAGAAAAGTGACTTTAAAACAACACAGAAATTCCATGGTCACTTATAAACTGTCAGGTGTCTCCCAAGAATGGTAGCTGAGAGTTCGGTATTACCCCTCTCTTTCATCACTTTTCGCTCATCAGTTGTGTTCTGTTAACACACAGTTACATGGTTACACACAGTTACAGTTACATGGGGGGTTCAGTTACGCGGGGGTTTAGTTAAATTGGGTTGAGTTGCACGGGGATTGAGTTGCACGGGGGTTCAGTAGCACCAGGGTTCAGTTGCACGGGGGTTCAGTTGCACGAGGGTTCAGTTTCACGAGGGTTCGGTTATACGGGGATTCAGTTACACGGGGGTTCAGTTACATGGGAGTTCAGTTAGACAGGGGTTTAGTTAAATGGGGTTGAGTTGCACAGGGGTTAAGTTGCACGAGGGTTCAGTTAAAGGCGGTTCAGTAGCAGGATGGTTCAGTTGCACGGGGGTTCAGTTATACGGGGGTTCAGTTGCTTGGGGTTCAGTTACACGGGGGTTCAGTTACAACCAAAAAAGGTACCTAGGTTAGATTAGTTTACGTATTTAATATATGCTTTGCTTTACCCCACCCCCACCCCACCCCTTAATGTACAAATATGTAGCCCAAGTTTGTTTCTAAACTATTATATTTTTATCCTATTTTGTTTTATTTCACTAGCATTAACAAAACTTCACTTATCGCGTGTTTACTGGATTCTAGTATATATCGCGGCCACTGCGTGCACACCTCGTATAATCAATTTATACCGAAAATGACTTTTTATATGCGTCTGATGCAGTTTTTCATGCTGCGTCGTCTGGTGACAACGACAAAATTCCATCTCTAATACTTAAATGGCAAAATAAGAAAAACACACCTTATAATATCTCTGAAAATTTTATATCAGAGATAAAAATTACGCCTCGTAATATCTCGTATCTCTCTGATATATGTATAACAAAAAAAATCATGTGGAGTCATGTGGAATAATTTTAAATATTTAAAAATATTTAAATATTAAGTATAGTCATATTAAAATAGTGGGTTCTATATATATATATATATATGGTACTATCCCTTTTTGCGGGCCTCCTTCAAAAGTCAAGTTTGGTTGATGCTAATGAAATAAAATAAAATAGGATGACTATATAATAGTTTAGAAAAAAAAATTTGGGTTATATATTTGCACATTATCATTAACATTATATATAGATATATATATACACACACACACACACACACTATATATATATATATATATATATATATATATATATATATATATATATATATATATATATATATATATATATATATATATATATATATATATATATATATATATATATATATATATATATATATATATATATATATACGTATATATGTAACGTAATCCTAACCTAATAGTTACCTTTTTCCCCATCTAGACTCCAAAAAAACGACACTTTAAATATCTTAAAACCACGCTATACAAAGTATTTCTCTCAGTGGTGTCTTGAATCATCTTGTAAAAACGGGTTTTTCAAAGCGTCTTTCCCGTTTGACTGTAGCATCTCTTGTTGGACGTCTTTAGAGAGGCCCGCAAAATGGGATATACGGTTCTATCCCATTATCAGGGCCTCTCGGCTTAATCACTATATACTGGCAATGATAAAACCCATTTTGTGACGCCTTGAACTGTTGTAGAGCAGGCAATGATATCAAGGTTTTCATTGCGTATACGATATTAAACTGTGGTTTTTTGGATTTTGGGGAAAGGGAAAAGGTAAATAGGTTAGGTTAGGTATTTGATATATGCAATGCTTTACCCCCACTCCCTCTAATGTGCAAATATATAGCCCAAATTTGTTTCTAAACTGTTATATATTCATCCTATTTATTTCATTAGCATTAACCAAACTTGACTTTTTAGAGGCCCTGATAATGGGATAGGACCATATATATAATATAATATATATATATATATCCTATAAACATATATATATATATATATATATATATATATATATATATATATATATATATATATATATATATATATATATATATATATATATATATATATATATATATATATATATATGTATATATATATATATATATATATATATATATATATATATATATATATATATATATATATATATATATATATATATACACACACACACACACACACACACACACACACACACACACACACACACACACACACACACACACACACACACACACACACACACACACACACATATATATATATATATTTATATATATATATATATATATATATATATATATATATATATATATATATATATATATATATATATATATATATATATATATATATATATATATATATATATATATATATATATATATATATATATATATATATATATATATATATATATATATATATATATATATATATATATATATATATGTATATATATGTATATATATATATATATATATATATATATATATATATATATATATATATATATATATATATATATATATATATATATAAGGGAAACAAACGGGCATAAAAAGGGAAAAACGTACCGTTGCACTCGCATGTGAGGATCGGACTCGGACACCTATCGACTGCAAAAATGAAAAACACCCGTGTGGCAGACAGGGATAGCTTCATGTACCCACTGTACAGGGAGTTCCTCATATACGTCATTCCTCCCTACCCTCATGTACGCAGCTACTTATGGCACCAATAGTAGAAAAAATACAACCAATTCGTGGCTGAACAAGAAGTAGTTTGATCATGAGCTACTCTTTTAACTAAGCAAAAATGTAATACAATACAAAAGCTTCTGAAATGGAAACTATAGTAAAAATCAGGCGAAATCATGCGATGCTCTCGCCAGGTGCAATCGCAGAATCAAGTAAACAACTTATATTCCGCTTAGCAACAAGCTATGCACACAAAAGGTTTTTCTCAATGTTCCTAACAAAGGAATACAAGAGCGTGGCTTACTAGCGTCAAGGTTATACATACAAGATGATTACCATGGAATTGCATTTTTGGTGGAAAAAAAAAATCGTGGGCGCACACACGTGCCACTGCTAATAGTTTCGTTTTCGCAACATTTGTCTTGTTGATGTCAGCATGCTTAATATAAAGCAATCCTATATGAGATGTTTCGTGTTTTCTGTTAGTACTCCATTTAACGTTTAATACCCTTTTTGAAGCCTTTTATCCATTGGAAATAAAATAACATTCATACTGTTTTCGTAATCTTACGCTAGATACGGTATATGGGATCGTGGTATATCGTATATAAGATGCGGTATATCGTGGTAAAGAACTTTAAGTAAGAAGCGACCCGGCTCAATAGTAGCCGAAACTCTAAAAAACGGAATTTTGATACCAATAGATACATCAAAAGAATCAGATTTTTATGCTGATTTCAAATATATAAGTTTCATCAAATTTAGTCCTATCAAAAGTTACGCGCCTGAGAAATTTACCTTATTTTTGAAAAAAACTAAAAGCCAAGAACCTTAATGAAAACCACACCATCAGATTCAGCGTATCAGAGAACCCTAGTGTAGATGTTTCAAGCTCCTATCTGCAAAAATGTGGAATTTTGTATTTTTTTTGTCAGAAGAAAGATCACGGATGCGTGTTTTTTTCCCAGGGATGATCGTATCGATCCAGTGGTCCTAGAATATCGCATGAGGGCTCATTCGAACGTAAATTAAAAGTTCTAATGCCCTTTTTAAGTGACCAAAAAAATGGAGGGCAGCTAGGCCCCCTTCCAAGCTCATTTTTCCCAGTCACCCGATCAAAATTTTGAGATAGCCATTTTGTTCAGCATGGTCGAGGAATATAATGACTATATATTTGAGGATGAATTAATCCCCCGCAGTGCCCGGGTAAGGGCTGCAAGTTCTGAACTTGACCAAATGTTTACATATAGTATTAGTTATTGGGAAGTATACAGACGTTTTCAGGGGGGATGGATCGAGGTATACGTGGGGGGATCTTTCCGTGGAGTAAGTTTTCATGGGGGAAGGGGCATTGCTATGAAGGGGGCGCTTAACTCTTTTTACTCTTCGCAAAAAGTTTGACTCTTTATCACAACTTTATTTTTAAAACAATTAAAAACTTTAGCGTAAAGAGCGAGGCGTTGAGGAGGGGACAGTCCTTTTCATATACGGAATAATTTCTGCAAATATCTGCTAATGGGAATCTGCAAATATATGGTAAGTGTTGTAAAGCATTTGCACTTTAATTTCATATTTGTTAGTACAACTAAAAAAACGTTACTCTTAATGCTTAGCTTCAGACTCATTAAAAAAAGGAGCTTAAGCTGCACATGGGACAACACAGGATAATTGAACTGATCAAATCTTGCAACGAAAAAAAAAGAAATTTTATATAAATCTTTACTATCCTTACTCAGAGATGTATTTCTTTATTAGTAAACTAGAAACAAACAAAGGTGAAAATATATTATAAAATAAAGATGAAAAATCAATCGCAGTCCACAATGGAAATTGGATGAATCTTTGATGAGCTCAAATAAACACTTTTTGGGCAACTTAGACTTCCTTTTTTGTGAGTCAATGGCCATAAATTATGTGAATTGACAGTTGTTAACAAATAGAGTTCATAGTATAAAAAAGCGGGCATGTTTGATTTATGTCCAATTGGCTCAAAACTTTCAAACATCCCTGGGCCAAGAGGTTCTGGCCTTTAGGAGGGCGGTAACCCTACTAATATTTGTTGGGTACTTATGTATTAAACATACTCTTTTATATACTGCTAAAGAAGTCAAGTTTGGTTAATGCAAATGAAATAAAATAGGATGAATATATAATAGTTTAGAAACAAATTTGGTCTATATATTTGCACATTAGGGGGGGGGCAAAGCATACCATATATTAAATGCGTAGCCTAACCTAGGTACCATTTTCCTCCCTAAACCCCAAAAACAACAGTTTAAATATTGTAAACACAATGAAAATCACACTTTGCATTGCATGACTCTATAGGGGTCTCTTGAATTAACCCGTCTTTAGCGGATTTTTCGGGACTGGTTTGATTGCGTTATATAAAAGAGTACTTTTAATACATAAGTACCATTTGCTGTAATTTATCTTTGTTCTAAGTTGGACTTGATTCTTCTTTTTAACTTCTTGGGGTCATTCCTATAATTAGCCTACTTCTTTTTGTCTTAAATTTGAATTAATAGAATATTTTATTTCTGCTCTTTTCAAGTTTTAATATGGCTTTCTACTTGCTTTAAAAACTTTTTTGGGAAATTTGTTTTATTAGTTTACATAAAGCAGTGTATCAATGGAGAACTTGCAGTCATTTGCCCCATTGAGTGAAGAGAAATACACCCCTCCTGTATAAGACTTTTTTAGTGTTTTTATGGATTAGCAAGCCCCTTTTCCAAGAAACAAAAACCGTTAGATTATAGTTAGACCAAAAATTACAAAACTGTAACTTAGAATCCAGCTCATGTCACAGAAACCACCTTATCAAAGCCTGAAGTTAGGAAAAAGCAGACTTCAAGCAAAAAATAAAATATAAATCATATGTAGAATTACTCACTCTTGCAATCAGGCTACAGAACAGGTAAAAAACTAAAATTAGTGCCAACTCAAATTTGAACTAAAAACTTTGAAAGTTGAAATTAGTGCCATTATATTCACTCTATAAGTTATTGATCTATTATTTTATGAGAATAGAAATTTTAGGCATGTATCTACAGCCAAAATTCAAATTTGGGAATGTGTTTTCAAGTACTCACCTTCACCTATCCTCCCCTCCAGGAATCATATTTTTAGGAAACTGGAAAATGTTTCTAATGGAAAGAAAACTATCAGGAATGATTCTCTAGGGGTCTGGGAAAGTGTTTCCAACCTGATGCCTCTGCTCCTTCTCTACTTATAAGGTGTGAAAGATTGAATCTTGCTTAAACTTGGAAACCACTTTTTCAATGTCTACAGTGAAACAAAAAATCAAAATTTCAAGCCAAAACTGAAAAAAAAAACATTTGCTAAACACTGCAGTTTTTTTTCTTCTTTTTGTTATCCTAGGAATGTATCCCAAATTAATGCCTAAGTATTTTCAAGTTCCCACTTCAACCCTTTCCTTACTCAAGGCTCTAAAGATATGGGCCTGTCATAGCTTTGAAAAACAAAATGCCAAATTTTACCTAGAGTCTGGTCCTATCATGTTGTATGTCTTGGTAAGGTGGTTTTCTGTATTTGAGCTGAGCTACAAGGAAGGTTTGAACAATTTCCAATAATTTAGGGGGAGGATTTTTTTTTAAATCCGGGGGGGGGGGTACAATAAAATACCAAACAAAGACATTTTTCAATGAAAACACCAGAAGAAGCTAGGCCTGTTCTTCAAAATGTAGGGAGGGAAGAGTCAGTATCTAGTCCTACCTCCACTCCTTCTCCCTCTAGAGGGCAGTGACCTTTGATGACCTTTAAAATCTATAGATAGCCAAAAGTAGCTAAAGTAGAATTTTACCAAGAACTCTGAAAGCTGACTTGAATGGTAGGCTAGGCATATTATTTTCACTGTAGCCTATCTGAATAGAATGGCAGGCCAAGGACTGATCATGTCAGATAGGCTAGGTCTATTTTATTACTGTTCAACGAAATAAATGCGAATATGTGTACTTACGTCCAAACGAAACTCTGAATTCTCAATGGATTGCCCCATTGTGGCATGGATTTCGAATTCTTGGCCTGGAATTGAGGCACTTTTGGCCTCACTAAAATTCTCTGGCAGCGGAATGGTGGCAAATTTTTTAAACAACGATTGAAACCTTTATCTTCAACTCTCTTCACTTGTATTTCTTACAAGTTTATTTCTACAACTCTAGATGGTCAGTATCCTTTTCAAGTTTCACTTTGTTCCCAAATTTCTATCTGAACAAGATGAACGTCCTCGAATCTATCCAAGTTACTAAATTTAATATCATAAATGTTTAGAGCCTCGGTGCTTTAGTAAAGCCCCGCCTTCAATCGCCAGTGGCAGTGAGTGCTCAATATAATTTGCATTGTGTATGATTGTGCAAGATAATATTTTAATATTACATTAATTGAGGCCGTATATTACAGCCAAAGACTCGCTGAAAAACAAAATAAGAGAATATAAGGAGGATTCGTCATAAAAAGATATTAAGTATTGGTTTTTAAAAAGAGGCTATAAAGTCGCATGTGGAGGGGAGGAGGAATATCCTGGTTTAAATCCACCAACTGAAATCATGGGCGCCCATAAGGTGGGGGGGAGAACAGCCCCCCTTTTATTTAATTTAATTTGTATTAATTTAAAAAACTTTCCACACAATAAGTTTTCAAAGAAAAGTAAAGAGCTCTATCAAGCCAAAAATGGGCAGAAATAAAGTCAAATAATCTTCCAAGCGTAAAAGTACCGCAAATCACTATTAACAATTAAATGAAACTCAAAACGAACAGAAATGATAATAAATAGCAGAGTCAAATTCAAAACGAGCAAAAAATTAACATTACTTGGTCTGACAACCCCCATGGGGGTAGGGAGGGGGGCAGGGGGGCCGCTGCCCCCCCCCCCAGACCTTCAAATTTACATTAGATATGGCTGAAAAAGCAGATGGTTTGGAAAAAGCAGTTGATAAAACTCCATCACACTATCGACTACCCCCCCTAGACAATATGCTGCCTAATGCTGCCTGCGCCCATGACAGCCCCCATGCCTTCTCAAGACCAGAACATAACTTAGGGTTTTACTGCAAAAATAAAGAAATGACCGTGGGTTGTTAGTTTAATTTACTTATACTGGTATTTATTCCTTAAAATAAAAAATGGGTAAAAGAAAAAGTTTTTTACTTATTAAAGTAAAAAAAGTGAAAACATTTAAGCATATTTTGTTTTCCGTAAAGTGCAAATTATGTTCTGACCATGAGAAGGATTGGGGGTTATCAGCCCTAGCCTACTAATGTTAATTTTTGCTCATTTCGAGTTTGACTCGGCTATTTATTCTAATTTCTGCTCATTTTCAGTTTCATTCATTTATTAATAGTGATTTGTGGTAGTTTTACGCTTGGATGATTACTTGACTTCATTTCTGCCCATTTTTCGCTTAATGGAGCACTTTACTTTTCTTAGAAAAGCTTGTTTTGTGGAAAATATGTTTTTTTAGATGTATTTCTGTTCGTTTTTTAATGATGAAGTCATTTTCATGAAAATTTTTTTTTATATCTTTTCGTTTTTTTTTCTATAAGAATCCATAGTTTTGCATAATTGTGGGGGTTTGACATGTCCAATATCTCTAAAGACATAGTTTCTGGACCGTTCTACTATGCTGAACAAAATAGCTGTCTCAAAATTTTGACTAGATGTGTTTGGGAAACAAATCGCCTTGAGAGACGGGCTGGTTGCCCTCCAATCTCTTTTTACTCTTAGAAAGGACCCTAGAACTTTTAATTTTGAATCGAATTAGTTTCTTTAAATGTTTCAATGATATTTCTAGCTATTATAGAGTGGTGCTGCCTATGATATTGCTTATATGCTTTTTGAAAACCTGCATGTATATAGTTTTTTCGTTTAATTGGAACGCTCCCTAAACACTTCCTAGAAGTTTTACCTTAATGCTCTAAGCTTCTTTAGTTACCCTAATTGAAGCTGTACTACTAACAGTATGCGCATAGTGCCTTCTGGCTAGTTCAAAATCCCCCACAACTTACTCTTAAAAGTATAACTTAAGAATACAAGTAGTTCTTGAGGTATTGCTTTGTCACCCTTTTGAAAGTTCACATGCTCATAGTTTGTCTTGATTTAATCCAACGTCCGCATACATATTTCTTATATTTGATCACTGAAGACATTGTTATATTCTCTTTGGACTATTGGCTACAAAATGGCTATCTCACAATTTTGATCGAGTGTGTTTGGGGAAAAGAGGATATCAGAGAGGAGGTGCTATTTTCTCTCCATTACGCTTGACTCTTAAAATGGAACTAGAAGTATGCATTTCCAATCAAATCAGCCTCCTCTAAAGTTCACAAGACCACCTCTTCATATAAACCTTACATGCCCCCGAGGCATAACTTACAACACGTATCGCCATACTTTTGGGGGTTGTGTGAACCCCAAAGGCCGTGTTATGAGATCTTTGTACTATTTTTAAACAAATGGCTATCTTGAAATTTCTATTGGATGCATTGGGGAAAATATGACGTGGGGGTATAGCTGCCCTCCGATAAATTTGACTTAAAAATGACTCTTCAACTTCCGATTTCCAATCCAATGAGCCCCTCCAAAGTTTATACGACCACCGTTTCCATAAAAACCATAAATGCCCTCGGGGCATACCTTACATCCCTTGCCCTGAGGACGGTGAGGGGGTTCTCGTCCTCAAAACATAATTTCTGGACTTTCAAACTACGTCAAACAAAATAAATATCTCGAAATTTTGACTGGAAGTGTTTGGGGGAATGATGGGCGCGGGGGGGGGGGGTTGCCCTCCAATCACTATTGGCTATTAAAGAAGGCACTAGCCCTTTCAATTACCAACCGACTGAGCCCTTTTCGAAGTTTCTACGACAACAAATGGCCACCTTAAAATTTCTATCAGACGCGTTTCTGAAAAATCGACGTGTGTGTGTGTGGGGGGAGCTATTTGCCGTCTGATCACTTTGACACTTAAAAAGAGCACTATAACTTCTGATTACCATCCAATGAGTCCTATTTGAAGTTTATACGACCACCATTTCTACAAAAATCTTATATACCACCAGGGAGTAAATTACAGCCCTTGACCTGAGGGCAATATGGGGGGGAGTTATCCTCAAAGACATAATTTCGGGACCTTTCAGCTACACTGAACAAGATGAATCTCAAACAAAATGGCTATATGATTGAATGTGTTTGGGAAAATTATTGGTGTATGGGGGGGACTGGATGACCTCCAATCACTTTTGACTGGTAAAAAAACCAGTAAAACTTCTGATTATCAATCAGATGAGCCCCCTCTGAGGTTTATACGACCACCCTTTCTATAAAAAATCTTACGTTCCCACAGGGCAGAAATTACAACCCTTGCTCTGAGGGTCGTGGGGAGGTGGGGTTGTTATTCTCAAAGTCATAATTTTCGGACCTTAAAACCACACTGAACAAAATGGCTATCTCAAAATTTTGATTGGATGTGTTTGGGGGAGTCATTGACCGGGGGAGGGGGAGCTGGTTGCCCTCCATGAGCTCTTTTGAAGTTCCTATGACATATCTTTCTAAGAGAAGTGCCCTTGTCTAAAAAAAACAATATATTGTGCCCATATCGCTCTTTGCTTAGGCAGCGCTATCACGCTGCCTATGATATTTGTCTTGAGATTTCAATTATACAGCACTGGAAGTGCTGATTAGACCAGGTAAGCCCCCCCTTTCTAAAGTTCAGTCTATGCGTGCCCATGACTGAAATTGAAAAACTTATGTAAAAACACGGATATTTCGACTGTTTAATGGCCAAGAAGGACCTTGAATGCATAGGCACAAGTAGTAAGATTCCTAGGGCGACAACCAGCCAGGTAGGGGAAGGGGGTTATCGTCAGCGGTACCAACTGGGGGGAAGGCATTTGCTCCCCTTCCACTAGATTTTAAAAAGACCTTTTTTGGTATTTTCGTAGAAAAATACTGTTTTTAGTATTTGAATTGGAAGAAATAAAAAAAAGTACTCCCCCTAGACCTTGAGAAATACATATTGACCTCCCTGCCCCAAACATTTTCGTGAATTAGTCTCACTGAATATCATCCTCTAACGAAACTTAGCGTTACATTCACATTTGCAGAGTTTTCTAGAGGAGAAACTAGGTACTATCCTCCCCCTCAACTAGCTATGCCCTAGCCTGGATTAGAGACTGCCGCTTCAGAAATTAGAAAACAGTTCTCCTTTAGTACGTACTTGTTATCAGTCACATGAATTCACGAAAACATAGGGAGGCGAAATACATTTTCCAAGTCCAAGGGGAAGAAGTTATTTTCAATAAAAATACTATAAACAAGTTTTTCAATGAAAGTACTAAAAAAAGAGTTTTTTTCAAATTTTGGGGGTCAAATATTCTCCACACACACAATTGACGCCCCTGTTTATCAGGGCCGTCATGTACGAGGGGGCCCAATGTTTTTGGTCACTCGTTAAAAAGATCGGTAAAATCGTGGCGCTTTGCGCCACGATTTTTTCGACGCCGCTAAAATTCTTCCTTCGGTTCAATATAGACCACGGCAATACTGACATGTCATTTACAGAAATTCTAAACTTAATCGGTAAACACGGCAGTTTTATCGACTCCTGCCGTGATTTTACAGATGGCGCCACAACTTTCTATTTGGTTAAATAATCAACATTAAAAAATAGTGGCATGATATGTACAAAAATCTAAATCTTGGTTGGTAAATGCAGCGCTTTACCGACTCATGCAGTGATTTTACGCATTGTATTCAAAACAGACATTATGCTAATTATATTGGCAAAAAAAAGTCGGTGAAAATGGCCAGCCAGTCGATAAAATCTCTTGCTCCCCCCTCCAAACACTTTGGCTAGTAACAACACTGCTGCTTACTACTTTTCATTTGAAACGGTACCAGCAGAGCTGCTGATACAGATTAAAATCGGAAACTCTGTAATAACACCTGTGAGGAGGGGTGTCAATTCACAGAAATGTAGAGGGGGGGGAATCTATTTTTCGAAATCTAGGAGGACAATTTTGTTTTTTTAATGAAAATAGCAAAAAGGGCCATTTTTTATGGAGCGGCCCAAAACTATTCGCTACATCACCAAACAGCTTGAGGCCATCGCAGCTTTTACGCTCCACCTCCGTCCCATTTTGTTTAAAAACGTTCTCTTTACACCCTCCCAAGAGCTTCTTATTTCCCTTGAATCCTTCCTTACGACTTCCTCCCACCAAGTATGTGGACCACCAGCTTTTCGTTTGGCTTTAGATGGTTGGCCGAAAAAGACGACCTTTAATAATCTGTCATCTTTCATCTGACGAACGTGTCCTTGCCACCTCAACCTCTCCCTCATTATAGCGAAAGCCTTTCAAGGGGGGGGGGACAACTGGAGAAAGCTGCTTCGTGGCAGGGGGCGCCACGGCTAGGGTTAGGGGAATACTAGGGCTGGCGTTTTTTTTTATATTTGAGGTGGGAGAGGGCCACCGTAATTAATGTTACCTTCGGCGCCACCAATCCTAGGAACGACCCTAATTGTAGCCATAGAAAGTGGGATAGAACCACATTTTTTGTCCAACTTAACGTTTGAAATACGGTCAGTCAGACCGGTGCCCAAAACAATCCGTAGAAAAACCTCTGGAAAAATTGAAAAGATCCTCCTCCGTCTTTTGGAACGCCCACGTCTCAGAATCATACTTAACCATTGTCATCACTGTAGCTGCCAATATTATAATCCTGGTTCGATAACCTTCCTATTCTTCCACACTTTTTCCAACTGCGAAAAAAATATCCTGGGCCATTTCTATTCTACTTTTGCACCCACCATCTTTATAATAATACTACCTGCTATACCTAGGTAAGTGAAACTATCAACTTGGTCAATTTTCCTACTACCCAAAAACCTAACCTACTACCCTAGCCTAACTGATTCCAAGTCTTAGCGACTTAGTCTTCTGTACATTAATTTTTAAGCCTATTTTCGCTCTCCAAACATCCAAAAAATCATTGATTTTAATGACATTTTCATCTAGGACGCTCTAGGCATCAGCATTATCTAAGTCTAAGAGAGTTTTACTTTCCCATTCTGTTCTATGCTTTCCCATAGCCTTTGCTGTGTTCCTAAGGACAATGTCCATCAAACTGATCCATATAAATAGGGATACAACGCAACTCTGATTAACTCCTGATTCAATGGAAACCAGCCACTAAAAACATTTCCTACCTTAACCGTAACAAAATCATCCTTGTGCATAGCACTAATCCCTTTAATGAATTCATCTGGTAAGCCATATAAGGATATGACCACCGCTAAAGCTCTTCTAACGACTGAAGCAAACGCTTGCTCCTATCTGTAAAGCTAAGAGCTAAAGGGTCTGATGGCTCATGTACTTCTTAATTATTAATCTAAGAGGGAAAACTTGGTCGACGCATCCTCTCCTCTTTCTAAAACCACGTTGATCTTCTCTTAAAGCTTTATCTACAGCATCTCTAAGTCCAAAAGTATCATCATACTAAGTAATTTGCTTCCTTCAGAAATCAGGCTAACTCATTCTTATAGGATGTGGGGGGGGGGGGGTGCCTTTCTTATCACCTTTTATAGAATTTTGGAAAGGTAAATACTTCTCCCTGTGTTGGTAACCAATGGTGATACTGTAAGGTTACCAGTGCAATAGGCAACTGTAAAAATTGAAAACAATGACAAGTTTCATTACAGCATGAGGGGTGTTGGGCTTATTCGAAAAGGCTCAAAGACATTTAGAAGGGTAGTTTGAAAACTCTGGAGTTATCAAGCTGCACTAGTTTATTACGTTACGAGTTAGTCTCTGTAAATTGATATTCTATCTAAATAAATGTTCCATCAAAGTGTGCTAAAAATAGTTATAATCTTTGAGGAAGGAAAATAGATAGCGATGGGCACAGTTTATATAATTATCCAGTATGATCTTTCCCTATCTCACCCATTATAAAAACCCGGAACAAGGTGCGAGTGCTCCAGAGAACGTTTTTGCAGATAGAAACATAGGCGGCATCAGATCTTTTCACGGGTAGACAAGTCAGACTGTGATCTAATCGGAAACAAGTGGAAACCCGCTATTACGGATAATGCACTTTGTTGGAAACAATCGGAAACAGACTAACCCGCTAATGCAGAAAGAAGTGGGAGGAGCTTTTTGTTCGCACCGAGAACGAAGACCAGAAATGATCTGCGATAAGCTTACTGGATAATTATATGAACTGTGGCGGTGGGTGAGGGCTGGATTCCACCCTTGGGACGAAGGAGTAAACAAGGAAATAGAAAAAGAAGACGATACAATCATAAAAACGCCTGCACAAATAATTAATATTCAGCATGGATGCACAATTATGTTCAGCAGGATTTAGCCAGGGAGTCCTGGACTACCCTGACCCCTGATAGGACTAAGATGAGAATGATACAAAGAAGGAGAAAGGAAAAATGAAAGTAGAAAAGTGGTAAGTGCATCTTCAAGAAGTTGAATTAGGCAAAGACTTGGCAAGATTGAGCTTTTGAGCTGTAGTCTGATCATGCACACTCGCAACTTATAATGACCACTTACCCAATTTGGTCACCCAGATGAATACAAGAAACGAATACTATAAAGAATACTTTCAGAAGAATATTAAAGGTAAAAAGTACCGTGGAATTCGTATAGATTACCTTATCTAGGCACATTACAGAAAAAAACCTTCTTTTTAAACAGAGTCTCATCCACATCATAGAAGTGATAAAGTACAGTGAATAGTGGCTTGTCATTATACGTAGCTGCTGGCAATACGTACCTGGTTTGATGTAGAAATCGGAGTTAAGCAGGACTGTGTCTTATCCCAGTTTATATGGATTACTTTTGTTGTCCAAAGAAGTACGGCAAAGGTAATTGGAGAATATGGCATCAAATAGGAAGGTAAAATTCACCTGCACTTATGTTATGCAAAGGATTCAAGTGACCTAGATAAAAATATATGCTAAATTAATAAACTGTTCGAAATTTTTGGATTTCAGGGTGCAAGAATAGGTTAATTTTTGTTTTAGTTAGTTATTGTCAAAAAAGGTTAAGTCGCTTAGACTATGAATAAACGAGGGTGAAGAAATAGTATTAGGAAGGGAGAAAATCAACCAAGTAGATAGCTTCACTTAGCTAGGTAGTATCATTAGTGAAGACGGTGGATGCACTGAACGTGTGAAAAGCCGTATAGCCAAAGTTTTTTTTTTTTACAGTCAAAAAAAGGTTTGAATGAATAGGAAGATAAGTCTCAAAATTAGAATTTTGAAAGCCATGGTCATGACTGTGGCCAAGTGTGGCTCTGAAAGACTGAAGAAGATTTCGTGATTGTTTTCGACAAAGTTATTTAAGGATAGTTTTAGGCACATGTTTGACTGACCATATAACAAACGGTAAGCTGTACAAAAAAAATATCGTTCCATCCACTTTCTAAGGCTATAATAAAAATAGGTCAAGTTGGCTAGTCCAAGTTTTTAAGGATGGGAGACTGCCAAAGATCGTGCAAAAAGCGGGTCGTTCCCAAAATGGGGTGGGGAGAGGATATAAGAAAGGATTTAGAGGAATTTGGAATTGCATGAGGAATAGGGGCAAGAATAAACTTTTGAATAGTTTGTGGTGACCGAGGATCATGTTTAAGGGCTTAGTCGCTCTGAAACGGGAGAAGCTCTCTAGGGATTGTGCATCTGGGCAAATGGGCTCGAAAAATGAGCTCGGAAAAGTAGGGCAATCCGGAACTGTAGATAAGTTTATTAGAGAGATCCCTTTTTCAAAGAAATTTTGACAGTGCAGAAAGGAGATCTAGCATACGAGGGTGTGTTAAAGAAGGAAGAGTCCGGGTTGCACTTGAGGGGATGAGTTCCGAGGTCAGAACAACTTTTTATAGATTAAAAACCATACTAGGTTTTAATTCCTTTTAGTTCTTAGCAAGAGGAGATATTTAAATTAGAACCATGATTTTGAAAAGATTTGAGCTTCAACTGGAAATTGGCTTGTCCCATACTTGCTAGTTTTCCTTTTTTATAAATATATATTTTTTTTTTGCTTTTCTTGTTCTTTAGCATTTTATTCCTTTCGTTTTTTGTTATTTTCTTTTTATTTCAAGCTTTGGTTCTTCTTTTTATTTCAAGCCTCTAAGGTGCACGCTAGAGCCCGACTACTAATATGATTCGTCAATCAAACCTCAATGCGAGATGGAGCTCTTCAAACTAGTAATGGTCAGAGGCTGCGCTTTTTTAACCTCGGTGGTAACATGAGGTTCAATGGAGGCATATGAAAGCAAGCTATTTTAGGATTTCGCATTATTTATCATTACACATAAATCCTCAAAAGGGTATTCGTCATTTCAAAGTACCAAGCAAACTAAAATAAAAGTTTTTTGGCCCTGCATCCATCTTATATATATTAATAGATCACGTCTAACCATAAATATGTCTGACCACAATATTTTCTAATTTTTTTTTGTTTGTTTTGAAATTGTGAGGTTTTAAGCATTGAGATTTAAACGCTGGAAGTTTCAAGCTTTTATTATTTTTGTTAGTGACAATCATGGAGTTATTATTCAAAACTGTAAACCTATGGTGGAAATATCTCGTTTTCTTTGATGTTGCCACTTTGAACCTTGAAAATAAATAATCAAAATTAAATAATTTGATAAAACTTTTTCTTCTGAGAAAAACAAACATTAGCATTCTGTTGATTCCAAAAACAACTGCACTTTAAAAGAAAAGCCTCACATTTTTAAGCTATTCGATTCCATATGCTATTAGCCTTCTATTTTGCTGATTTTTCCTCTCCCGTTCCTTTTTTTTAATTTGATGTCGACTACTACAAAAGACTGCATAACTGGATATGGAGGCCTTTTCCATTAAAAATTTACTTATACATGTCAACTCCTTAAGATGTATGTGGGGTTTTATAAGTTTTCAACAAATCGTTTCAAACAATCAGATTTCATTTTCGTTGCCCTTGCTACTTCAAGTTATAGGTTAATTCTTAATTTTTTCGCCCGAAAATAATTTTTTAGCCTAATTGGGCTATTTTCCTTTCCAAGAATATCAATATCTATGTTTGAAGCTTCCTAGAAGAAATAAAAGGAACTTTTATATAAAAATGAAAAGAATTTTTTCTAAGAAATTGCTTTCTCCTTGTATCAAGTCACAATTTTCCTTCTATAATTACTCTGAAATTCCATCAGATTCTGCTGTAGAATCAGGCACTCACAGTAAGTTGACATTTTTCTAATTAAACCTGGGCTAAGCATGGCAGTAAATTTGGATAGGCCTAGGCTAATTTATAGCCTACCTAGCCTATAGGCTGTGCTGGTAGAACAGAAATAAGATAAGAAAAAAACCACTGGTAAAATTCTATTTTAGCTACTTTTGGCTATCTTGGGAAGGGGTTAGGCTAGGAAAATGAAACTTACAGGGATGGGTCTAGAGGCTAAAGTGTGTCCCAGGAAGGTATTTTGAAGTACCTACCTCAGCTCCTTCTTCCTCTAGAGGGTCCTGACCTTTGATGACCTTCAAAAATGTGTGTGTTATAAAAGTGAAACCTTGTAAAATAGATCTTCTGCGTTAAATGAAGTAGCCTACAAAAAAAATGTTTTCATCTTCAAAACTTTGCTCAATCCCAATTTAGGTCAATATCTACCAAATCATATTATTGAGTTAGGACTAAAGTGAATACACCATTTGATGCCTTTTTTTTATGCTGATTACGAATATAATAAGCATTTCTATTGGAAATGAATTTCAGCCCCCCCCCCTATATATGCCAATTCAGGGTTAGGTTGGGTTGGGTTAGGTATAGCCTATATAGGGGGGCAGGGCTGAAATTCATTTCTGATAGAAATGCTTATTATATTCGTAATCAGCATAAAAAAAGGCATTGAAAATGGTGTATTCACTTTATTCCTAACTCAATAATATGATTTGGTAGATATTGACCCCAATTTATAGGGTTATAAAGATATGCAAATGTATTTCCTAAATTTTGGAAAAAAAACATTGATATGATTTAAAATTCTTCTCAAATAACAAGAATTGCATTTTCAGAACTAAAGTCAAAGAAACTAATAACTAAAAATTAAGGCAAAATGTTGTTTTGTCAAAATTTCAATAGGTAG
The DNA here is from genome assembly GCF_049724085.1 of Artemia sp. Qi Xiang Cuo. Taxonomy (NCBI): domain Eukaryota; kingdom Metazoa; phylum Arthropoda; class Branchiopoda; order Anostraca; family Artemiidae; genus Artemia; species Artemia sp. Qi Xiang Cuo. The sequence continues at coordinate 37,066,537 of NC_142795.1, forward strand.
GCTATAGACCTGTCATGTAGGCATATTTTAGGACCCTCTAGAGAGAGATAAAGTAGAGGTAGGTACCTCAAAATAGGCTAGCCTACCTTCCCAGGACACACTTTGGTAAATTTTTACTAAATCATATTATTGACTTACAAATAAAGTGAATATACCACTTGATGCCTTTTTTTATGCTCTTTCCAAATATAATAATAATTTTTGGGTAAATTTTACCAAATCATATTATTGAATTACAAATAAAGTAAACATACCACTCAATGCCTTTTTTTATGTTCTTTCCAAATATAATAATCATTTTTCTCAGAAATGAATTTCACCCCCACCCCTATTTATACCAATTCAGGGTATATATTTGCACATTAGGGGGTTGGGGGTGAATTTTATTTCTGATGTAAATGAGAGATAAGATTAAACTTTCCCCCAACCCCCCTAATGTGCAAATATATACCCTGTATTGGTATATATGGGAGTGGGGGCTAAAATTCATTTCTGACAAAAATGATTCTTATATTCATAAAGAGCATAAAAAAAGGCATCAAGTGCTATATTCACTTTATTTGTAAGTCAATAATATGACTTGGTAATAATTTACCCATTTTTGATGGAAATGAATTTTACCCCCACCCCTTTATACCAATTCAGGGTATATATTTGCACATTAGGGGGTGGGGGTAAAGTTTTAACTTACCTCCCATTTACATCAGAAATAGAATTTTTCACCCCCCCTAAAGTGCAAATATATACCCAGAATTGGTATATAGGCCTATAGGGGTGAGGTGAAATCCATTTTTAACAAAAGTGATTATTATATTTGGAAAGAGCATAAAAAAAGGCATTGAGTGGTACATTCACTTTAGTTGTAACTCAATAATATGATTTGGTAAATATTTACCCATACTTTAGCCTGTAGACCCATTCCAGAAAGTTTCATTTTCCTAACCTAACTCCTTTTCAAGGTAGCAAAAAGAAGCCAAAGTAGAATTTTACCCTACAGACTAAAGGGCAACTTTATAGGTAAATTTTTAGCAGTTCATATCACTGACTTATGAATAAAGTAAACATACAACTTGATGCCTTTTTCATACTCATTACAAATATAATAATCATTTTTGTCAGGAATGAATTTTACCCTCACCCATATATATACCAATTCAGGGTATATATTTGCACATTAGGGGGTGAGGGTAAAGTTTAAACTTACCTCTCATTTGCATCAGAATACCCCCATCCCCTTAATATACAAATATATACCATGACTTGATATATATATAGGGGTGAGGGTAAAATTCATTTCTGACAAAAATGATTATTATATTTGTAATGAGCATGAAAAAAGGCATTGAGTGGTATGTTTATTTTATTTGTAAGTCAATAATATGGACTGCCAAAAACTTACCAATTTCTAGTGAGCCCTATAATTTGGCTAAGATAAAAGTGAAAATGTCATTTGATGCCTTTTCTATGCTTTTTCATAATTCAATAATTGCTTCTGGGACTAATTGCATCTTGAACCCTTAAAGAAGCCCCAAAGGTATTTCATTTTTGGGTACTGTTGCACTAATTGGTACACAGCACTATAGACTGTTCAAGGAATGCAGTTATGGAGACCCATAAAGCAGGTAATTGCTATCTAAATTGATTGCAAAGCATGGGTTTCTCATTGAATTTACAATATTTAAACTGTTGTTTTTTGGGGTTTAGGGAGAGAGGTACCTAGGTTAGGTTATGTATTTAATATATGCTGTGCTTTACCCCCCACCCTCCTAATGTGCAAATATATAGCCCAAATTAGTTTCTAAACTATTATATTCATCCTATTTTATTTTATTAGCATTAACCAAACTTGACTTCTTTTGTGTGTACCATTAAGTGCAACAGTTCCAAAAAATAACCACACAAAGAAGTTGTCAACACTAGTTAAGTTATTGAAAAGTGGTTAAAAACATATCACTAGTTTATAAATACGTTTTTCAAGAGTAGTATATTCCAAAAATACTTATTTATAACAATGCAAACCTCATTTATTAGACAACTCAAATATAAACCATTTTCCTACCATTTAAGTTTTTTGAATGCCATCAACAAAGTAGCACTGAATTTTGAAATTTGAAACTTTGCTGCTGACGATTCAGGGTATATATTTGCACATTAGTGAGGTGGGTAAATTTGTAGTGGGCCATATAATTTAGCTAGTATGAAAGTGAAAACATCATTTAATGCTTTTTTATGCTCTTACATTATTCATATAAATTACCTTCAGGGCCCCTTTAAGGGCTCAAGATGCAATTAGCTCCAGAAGCCATTCTTGAATTATGAAAGAACATAAAAAGGCATCAAATGATGTTTTCACTTTCATCCTAGCTAAATTATAAGGCCTACTTGAAATTTACCAGCTAAGGTATGTCCTGGGAAGGTATTTTGAAGTACCCACCTCCACTCCTTCTCCCTCTAGATGGCCCTCACCTTGATTACCTTTCAAAATATTAGTAGTGTATGTGGAGCCCTGTCAAATGGATTATCTACTTAGCCTAACTAAAGCATCGGAAGATTTTTTTCAGCTTCACAACTTTGCTCAATCCAAATTTATAAGGTTTTAAATATATGCAAATATGTTTCCTAAATTTAAAAAAAACAACATTGATATCACTTAAAATTCTACTCAAATGACAGGAATTGCATTTTCAGAACTAAAACCAGAGAAAAATAAACTGATAATAGAAAATTAAGGTAAAGTGTTGTTTTGTCAAAATTTCAACAGGTAGACCTGTCATGTAGGCAAATTTCAAGACCCTTTAGAGGGAGAAGGAGTGGAAGTAAAAACTTGAAATTACCTTCCCAGGACATACTTTAGCCTGTAGACCCATCCCTGAAAGTTTCATTTTCCTAACCTTACACCTTTTCATGATAGCCAAAAGTAGCTAAAGTAGAATTTCACCCTACTATAAAGAGCCTGAAACCTGTCAAAAATGTCATGTCAAAACTGGCTCATTTTTGAGTAGTTTCTGACTTCTTGAAAATTTCTGTAAATTTGTTTTCATACTAGCATTTACTAGCCTATTAAGACTAAAGATAACACTTATAACAATTCCTGAATCAGCTAGAAATGGCAATTTTTTAGCACTAGACAGTTTTTTTAGAATCACATTTTTCAGGTTTTGATTATTATGGATATGTTTTGAGCACTTTTGGCCTTTTAAGGGCTCAAAATGCAATTTCTCTCAGAAGCAATTACTGAATTATGAAAGAGAATAAAAAAATACATCAAGTGATGTGTTCACTTTTATCCTAAGTAAATTATGCTGTAAGCTATAAATTTACCCTTAATTCTTCCTTGTTAAAACAGATTCTATATTCTATACTTAAAGTAATTTAGTTTTTGCCTGAGTGAGAACAATAGAATTGTGGATATAAATTCTATTTGAAATGGCTTACTGATGCAGATAACAGTGGAAGAACTTACTTACTTACTTAGAACTTAGTTCCTCCTGAACCATTGGTGGAACATAGGGCATTGATGAAGCCTCTCCACTTGTCCCAAAGCAATGCTGCAATGGTGACATCTTCCCATTCAGGTATTATTGAGGTCTCAACCATCCTCACATAAAATTTGAAGAAGGAAACATGATAATCTGGGCTTGGTAAATATATTAATATAATTTAGCTAGATAGATACAGGGCTAGATCTAGAGGGGTCAAGTGCCCCAGGTGGCAAAACAAGCTAAAGAACAAACTTAAAAGAAAAATATCCTGAAAGAAGGCCTGATTCAATGCTTGAAACTATCTAAACCCAGGGGCATAGCTACAGTATTTTTATTGGTTGAAGGAGGGGTAAGAGGGGGTGCTATTCAAATGAATAGAGATTGTTCTGTGTATGAAGGGTACTGTCCCCTTCTCAATCTTTCACTTTTTATGCTAAAGTTTTTTAGTAAGAAAGCTTCTTATTCCAATTAAATGGCCCCTGTTTTTCAGGAGTCATTCTTAAAGAATTGAGACAAAAAGTCAAACTTTATTATAAAGAATAAGGGATTAAGAAGCAAACAACCTCCATCATGTGTGGGATAATATCTGTTTGTGTTAATTTTTAATGTTGCTCCATACTTTGAGTTGGATAAAATTAGCTCTTTATTTAATTTATGACAGTTTTTCAAACAAGGCTGGGAAATCCACCTCATTCACCCATGGAAAATTCCTGCCAAATAAAATCCCCCCCCCCCCAAAAAAAAGTCCATCCTTGCTGAAAATTCTCCCGGGAAATCATTGAAAAAGAAAAATTTTTCAATGAAAATACCCTCTAAAAGGTATTTTTAAATGTATGAAGTATAAACTGTTTGTTCATAATGAACAATCACAAAAAATAATGGAAAACCCATAAAATCAGCCATTTTTTTTTATATATACTAGGTTTATACCTTACCCCATTAGGGAAACTGGGAAACATTTGTTACAGTAGTTATAAAGGAAAAAATATTGATGGGAAATCCAATGGTATATTTTGTTTTCTCATGTATGATTTTATTCTATAAGTAACCTCTAGGCTATATGCAGAACCTTGCTATTTTTTTCAAATCTACTTAGTTTTGCTTTATCAATCAGCTGCTGATGAGAGATAGGTACTCAAAATAATGCAAACCAATAGGACCCTTAAACTTTTCTATATAGCCTAGTGTTGTAACCATATTAGGGGAGCTGGGATGCAATTATCACAGTAGCAACCATTATATCTGAAAAGAGTGTTGATTTGGGAACCAAGTGATATTTCTCTTATTATATTAAAGTTTTTCTTTTAGAAAGAAACTCTGAAAAAAAGATCATCATTATAATATTTGGAAAGAATATTGGGTCCTTTCTGTGACCTTTTTTTTTTTTTTTACTAATCTTTCTAACAATGGAAACCAATTTTGAAGAAAAAAAAAGAAGACAAAACACAAAAAATGGCCACCTTTCATAACAAAAGCAAAAGGGTGATTGAAAATCAAAGCACATATGAGCTGACCATTCAAAAAATTAAATTTGGCAAGAGTTATATCCATTGCTACAGATACAGTTTGTCTATTGACTTATTTTTTGTTAACACAATGACTTGATCCTTTTCAGTAATAAAAAAGGAATATGTATTGTGTATTTTTATAGATCATCATAAATAAGGTTTATGGAAATATCCCCATTATCTTTTTTACAGCATATACATATTCTTTTTTTTCCTTATTTCAGTTGTTTCCCTATTGATTCTAGTAAACCATTTATTGAGGACTTCAAATGCCTTGTCAAAAAGAACCAAATGATATTGTTTTTCGATAGTTTGGCAGAGTTGGAATCATCATCTTTACTTCTAGACTATCAAAATTGTTTAATGAAATCCTTTCTCCCAAAGTTTAGGCTTTCTCCCAACTGTTGACAGATTCTGTAAATATAAAATTTCCCAGGAACTTGGGACTCTATGTTTTACAACCTAGAATAGGATTTGTTTTGTCTTTCCCAGATTTAAAAAATAATTCAAACTTGGAAACTATTTTTAAAGGAACCTGGAAGATAACATTTATAGAAAAATTTTCTAGATTTTTCATTAACTTTAGGAAAATATGGTTTTGTTGTAAAAATGTTCTTTCCTTTGTGAGGTTAACTGGAGAATAGGGAGTGAGTTCATCAGTGTCTTTTTTTCCTTTTTTTTATAATCTGGTCCACAAATTTAATGGGGCAGCCATTACAAAGTAAAATGTCTTTTTTATAATTTGGTTCAGGCTACATGACTGACTAAGCATTTTTTTTCAAATTCCGCCAGCTAAACAAATGACCACTTCTGTTTTCATAGAAGGGGAAATGTGTTCATTTCCCCTTCATTTGAAATTCCTGTTTTCATTTGAAGAGAAATGTAAATTGCAATCATTGTGAGTCAGTTTCCTATAGATGAAAAATCCAAGTTTGGAAGGCCTTTTTATTGTAAAGATATTCATGAAAGGAAGCTCCTTTGAATATTAAAATTTCCACATGTAAACCATAGGTTGGTAGTAAAGGTATTCAAATGCACAAAAAGAATCATTCAGAGAAGCATGCATGCCTTTGGTCCCAAATGGACATTGAGAATATTTCAGTTGAAAACTACTGATCACAGAATTTTCACTGAAATCAATATGGAAAAGTGACAAAGAAGGAAATAAATTAGTTTCCACTTGCAAAATCATAGAAAGAAATGCATATGAATTGAAAATATAAGAGAATTTTACTGCATATTCAAATAAAGCCATGAATGTCTAAATGTCCAGAGTTTTAAAATCAGTGGGTACTGCTTTACCAATCTTCTACCTACCATTGGTAAGCTAAGTGTCTCTTTTTGGTTGCTTTTTTTCCAATTTTCTTCTTTATTGAAGTTTTGTCTAATTTAAGAATTATTTGTTTCCTTCCAGCAACAACAGACAGTATTTCAAAACATTATCCATTGTAGAACCAATCCTGGAAATGCTAGGTGGTAGTGTTTAATTTATTATTATTATTACCAATGAACGATTTAGATTTTGTATAATTTTAGCTACTTTTTTAGGTGTCTATTGAATCCCAAGAGTATACTTTGCAGTGGTATATTTTATGAATTTTTGTAGACCCTTGTTTAAAGACAAAACTTTGTTCTTATTGATCAGTATCTGGTATTTTTTCCTATAGCAAACAATCACTTTCCAGGTGTTGATTTTCAAATAAATTGGCACTGATTTGAGCTTGAAAATTTTTTTAGTTTTTGGTGCCAATTTGCAGAAATAGCACCAAATTTCATTGTGTTCATAAATAAAGTAATCCTCAATCGTTTCCTTCCCTTCAGCATCAAAATCAAAAATCTGAATTGTAGTAATAATAGTTAAATATTTAATAGCCTAGTAAAAGAATTAAAAATTTTAATGAAATAGATATTTGAAAATAATATAAATCATAATAATAAAAGAACTTCACAATAATAATAAAATAACTAAATAATAAGTTGATATCAATCATGCAACTATTGATAAGCTACAGTTGAAATCTGGTGTCTGGGTCCATGATTTTTAGTTTTGAAAATCTTGCGCAAAGGAAATTTTTTGTACTGCTATCATTTGCCCACTGAGCTGCTGAAAAAAGTACCTGAAATAAGCAACGTGTGTTCTATGCTTGAAACCCAAGACAAAATTGGCATTTTTTATTTAGCGTTTTTGCTGTTACCATCCTAGCACAGACACACTCAGCAGTAAACATTCTACTGTTGCAACATCAGTCAATCATAAAAGATTGTAAGCCTTTTGTGTTTTCAGTGAAAACAATTTAAAAAAGATAATTTATCCATTCCTCAGAATTAATTACACGGTTAAAGACTGTAGATTATAGACTATCTTTAACCGCACACAGAATTTTATTACAGGCAATATTTCATCATTTGAAAATAATAACTACTTCTCCTTTAGTACACTCTATTGTTCTGATGTGCTTTGTTTTCAGAAAGTTAGCATGTCGGTTTTCAAAAACAGTTCGTTCCCAGGTGTAAGAAGAAAAAGAAGCAATATTTTGAAAAGAAAAGCTTTTATATAAAAAGAGGCTATATCTTTATAAAGAAAAGCATTCTTTATAATTATATTATTAAATGTATTATAAATGTATGCATTTTTTGAATAGTTTTACTAGTATGCATGTATTTCACAAGTTTTACCTAACATCGGGATACCATAAAGATCTTATGGTAGACTCTCCACTATGTTGGGTAAAGAAAGTAAAGCGTCTAAACCCGTTAAGACAGGTGGTATTCTTCTGATGAGCCCTAATGAAAGGCTACTACTTGGAAATATTTTGCTAGATTTAAGGTGCTTTTGTTTGTAAATTTATAATAACTTACATTTATTGATGACGACTTTGCATGGATTTTGACATTTCGATTTGGTTAAGCGGTTCGGTTATACTGTTTTGTCCTTGGTAATTGGATAGATGAGTAAGGTTGAAGCCTCGTTCAAGTATCTCAATTGCTGGAGTAGGATGACAGCCATTTTTTTCTTTGCTCTCTCTGTCTCTTTTTTTTTTAGCCAAGTAATTACCTCTAAAACATTATATTGTTAAATTTTTAATTCTGGCTTTAAATTTCAGAATTTAATTTGAATTAAGATTTATATTCTTTATTTTATCAATTCTCAGGCAGTTTAAGGAGCCAGAATTAAAAATTCAAAACACTTAGCTAGAAATAAACTCAAGCACTTTCCTTTAAAGCTTTGACGAGCTTGTTGTTATCATGTATAAAAATAAACTTGTTTTCACGGTGTGGAGCCAACATAGAACACATAGCAGTGATAATCAGTCCTGCACCCCTGAAAACCCTTTCTGCTGTGGCACTTGTTGCTGGCAACAATAGAACTTTTCTTGCCAAAGCTGCAATCCATGACAGCTGAATATAATGTATTTTTCAGTAGGCAATGGTTTGATTGAATGAATCAACTTTGGCAGGATCATCTCCTGGCATGTGCTGCCAAGGCCAGATAAAAATCGACTTAACGCCAAATCACATCATCATTTTCACCCTGCTCTGCATCATCACTCTTACACATTTATCTGATCAAGTAGCCTCCTTTTTTGTGTAAGATCATGAGGAGATTTAGAGTTTCTGCTCTTCTGATAAAATCCATTAGCCATACTCACACAACTGATTGGGTACCTGATCCACTGAAAGCACCAGAGGTTGCAGCCTCCTCTTCAAGCTTTTCGAGGGCCCTCTCCTCTTCGGACAGAAGAATTTCTACTGCATTAAAATGCTCACCACAAGTTGAACTGGAGGGGCCTGGAGTGTTGATTGGACAAATTCCGTCCATGTGAGATGTGATAAAGTACCTTATGTCAGTCTCTAGCACTAGAATCTTAACCATTTAGAACCACAATTCCCTTTTTGTCATTGAACCATCAAGAAGGTTCAGATGGTCATCAGTCTCATTTATCTTGAATGTTTCAAAGTCTGAAAGCGCAGCTGACACCTTGAAATGGGAAGCGAAAGTCAATCTTGTTTATCATCTTTTCTTTCAGAAACAAAATACAGCTACTATCATTAGGTTGCTCCTCAAGGTGACCTTCTAGGAGAAGCCATTAGAACAGAGCAACATTTAGGGTGGGAAATTATTCTCCCTCAATAGCCTCAACTGTAGTAGAAAAATTTGATAGTACAGAGCAAAGGTCACGTATCAGTTCATATTCCTCATCATCTAGAGTAAGGTAAGTTTCCCCAATTTTCGCTGCTGCCGACCATATCAGTGGCGGCGTCGCCACGCTGAAGCCTTTTCGGTGGCGTGTCGCCGGTTTTTGGCGCAGCTTCGGGGAGTACATGGAAGTGGAACAAAATGAAAGGGGACACATTCGGCCTTTTTTTTTTCTTTTTTTTTAACTGCTGATAAATGAGTGCGCTTGCAGAGGGTATATCACAAAAAATAACTAAATTGGAAGTCATAAATGATATATTTTTCCTAGGAAGGGAGAGGATGATAAGAAAATGCTAGATAATTTGATTAGGGAGTGTTGAGGAATTCAAAGAAGTTTGAAGTGTCTGGGGATTTAGCCCAAATTAGCCCCTGCCTTCGACCCTAAGCAATTCAAAGCCTACTTGTTATAAAATGAGTATTAATTAAATTTATAAACCCTAAACTAAATAATATTTCAACAAAATTTGTAATTTATTTATGTCAAGAAAATTTCTACCTATTGGTTTTCAAATTATAGGAGGGGTATTATCTTTTGAAGCCCAGGAAAATCAAAACCTTTAAAAATTTAATTAAGAGTGGAAAAAAATATAGACTAAAAAAGCTCTACTGATCTTCTAGCTACGGGGCAACTCTAAAACAGCAACTTTACCCTGTATTTCCTAGGGAATACCTTATTTTACCAATTTTACTGACCAGGTTTCTATTTTCCGGGAATTTTACAACAGTAGCTACAATATGCAGTATAAACAGCAACACAGGAAAATTATCTAGTATTATTTAGAATATATTATTTAGTAATAACCAATAACAGACACCGGGGACTGTTCATCTGTCCTTCTACTATCTCTACCATAAGCCACCAAAATTCATTGTAATTGTTCTGATTTTCGAAATTCGGAAGCATTGGCTTTGTCTTTCTTATGATTTTTCTTTCAGTGTAGTTACTATAGTTAACTGAATTTTACAATGCTTTATTGTAAGGGATAGTAGCTGCTGATATATATGCACATCTTGAGTACAAGCTACAAGCTAACATTTAGTTTGTATAATTGAAGGATTTATGCTTATTTTCACTTCAAATCTCGTCAGTCGAATCATAATCCGCTGAGCTACAATTAAAAGTTGCCTTAAGCATTCTGTCGACTTAATAATTTATGATTTTACTGACCACAGTAGCCGAATTTCCTGAGGTACAAGGTTGTAATAGCCTCCACATAGTAACTAGACACTGTAATAACTTGACAATCCATAATAACAACACACTACAGCATTCAAATTAAAATAAGAAATAAAGAGGCAATTTTAAGCACCTTCTGAAATTCAAGTGAATCTGTGAATTTGACTCATTGTACATGCATAGAGCCAGCCATATTTGTATCACACATGCTAATAAGATAAGGTGGTGAAGATTCCTTTTAGGCTTGCAGACTGATGCTAGAGAGATATTTATTTAAAAAAAATCGCTATCACAAGCCCACAAAGGGCCGAATTCGGACTTTGGAGTCGACAACATAAATGGTTACACTAAAAATGCAAAGAACAACAACAAAATAGAGAAAACCATAATGAACAATAATTTAAAAGTCAATAATTAAAACTGTAAAAAGTCAATTAAAAAATTAAAAAGATAAAAACTGGTCAAACTAAACTTAGAGCAAGACAGAAATGCAATAAAAACTGGTCAAACTAAACTTAGAGCAAGAAATAAATGCATTTAAATTAAAAAGGATACTAAGAAAATGTCAATAATTCAACTACAGTAAATCAATAAAAGAGTTAAAAACAATAAAAACTGGTAAAAAAAAAGAAAAAAAAAGGGGGGGGGAAGCAAATGAGTGCAAGAACCTGGGCAGTACCATCAGCTAATAAAAAAAAAGAGGGGGGGGGAAGAAACTACTGAGACATTTTATTAATTTTTTTCTGTAATGAACGAGCGAAAAATTGTTTCGGAGCTGTAAGTAACGTAGCGAATGAAGGACAAAACAAGAGTTGGCTCGGAAACAACTCGAGGCGGCCGTAATCTAGATGGAGAATAGTATTTAGGGACAATATCTCCCGGCCGTGAGCTTATTATGGTATTTTTTGCGAAACAGAGGCACAACAAAATCCTCCTTTGCTCCAGGGTTTTCAGACTAGCTTTTTTTAGGAGCAGAGAGTATGACACCTTGCCTTCTTTGAAAATTATTTGCAAGGCTCTTTTTTGAATTGATTTGATTTTTTCTGATTCTTTGCGAGAGATACCAGGGTGCCAAACTGGACAAGCATATTCTAGATGGGGGCGGACAAAAGACGTGTAAATTCGTAAGGAGTGGGAAGGGGGGACGCTGAATTTATTTAGGAGCTTAAGGAGGGCAATAGACACATTAGCTCTATGGATGATGTCTTTAACGTGGATATCCCACTTTAAATTTGAAGAAATTGTGACGCCAAGTCTAATGCATAGTTTCCTTATATAACTGGGAAGGGAATCATTCATAAGATTGGTTATCACAGAAAAAATTGGTTATCACATCCCTCACAGAGAAATTGTGGAAATGTAGCCTAACCTAAAATGGTGTTTCAAACCTACCCCACTAAATTTTGGATGTGTGGTTATGGTGCCTATTGTGTTTAAGTTTATTTTTAGTTGGTGTCCAAATTTTAAAAGGGGATTAGGGCATTTATTCAGGAGAGGTTAGACGAAAAATCGAAAGAAAAAAGACACAACATATGTAGATTCCCAAGCACTTAAAAGGATCAATCACAATGAGATTTTACTTGTGCCAATGTTCAGCCAGATCCAAAATCCAATGTTAGCTGGTTCTTCTGACCACATTTGGGTGTTACTTTACTGTTGACCCGCTATACCTCTTGTATGTAAGTTTACGTTTAGCCGGCGCCAAATTTTGTTAAGAATATTTTGATTTGTTGGCCTTAACTATACTGAAATTAGTTAAACTTTGGATTTGGTTAATACTAGTTCTGAATGCTAGCAAAACTTATGTTGCAAAATTGTTAAAATCCAATTTATTTCAAAATTGGCTGTTGCTAAATCTTAGAATTTGTAAGATCTTAATGTGAATAGATTGTAGCATAATTTTGCAAAGTTCTAAGTTGCCCTCCCCCCTTTCTCACCTATGACAACCAAGTCATAATGTATAATATTTTGTAGGTGATAATAGTGATGAGTTTCCTGTTTATAATTTTAAACCAGAGAAAGGTGGGGCTTCAACAGAAAATAGACGAAGACATGGAAGAACAACAGTTAAAGATCAGGATCTGGTTATGAGGTAATATGTTCCTGTTTATATTTAAATAAAGCGCATGAAAAAAGACATTTTTCAATGCATTTTAATCTGTGTAAGATAAAATTTGATCCTTCAGAAAGTACGTCTTTGGTTAAAAAGCTTTTGAAGGTTATCTGGATGTGTAATTTCACTGTCTTCCTCTCCACTGTGCAAGTATGCTTATATTACGAAGCTAACAAACTGAGTGTGAATCCAAATAACAAAAACCCTTGACATACCTTAAAATACCCAGGGCCAGGCACGTACGCAGGGGGAAAGGGGGTGAGGGGATGGGGATGGGAGGGTGAAATTGGGGTACATGCTCCCTTCGCCATAATCTAGAAGCTTTACAACTTTAGAATGTTTTCCTATGCTTGCCACCAATTTTGGCGTCTCTGTTATAGCCGTGCCTCCCCCAAAACAAACTTCTGTATGCATGCCTGTCCTGGATATATCCATCATTTTTTACTTCTCTTATTATGTGAGAACCTGTGTTTACAGATTGATTAGATAGTATCTTACTTACTTACTTACTTATGTCCCATCCGTCCTTGAAGGTCGTTTTGGGGCCTCTTCTTTAACCAGTTCATTGATGTGCCTCCTGTAGGTGCTTCTGTTGTCGGCCAGGCGGCAGAGTTGTGGCAGGTTGTAAGGTGAAAAGTTTCCCTTCCATCTCTTCGGAGGGCGACCTCAGGGTCTAGAACCGTGTACTCGTCCATCGAAGGTTACCTTCGAGAGACGAGTGCTAGCCATGCGTTGTGTATGTCCAAGCCATTTGAGTTGCTGCAGTTTAATTTTGTCCAGTATTGCAAATTTGACTTTCAGATTATGGAGAAGCTTGGAGTTGGAGATTCTGTCATGGAAGGTGATACCAGCGATGCGTCGTAGGGATTTGGTTTCAAAGGAAACTAGGAAGCATGGATCGTCTGTTTTAAGCGTCCGGCATTCACAGGCATAGATTGCGATCGGAATAATGATCGGTAGAGAAGAGTCTCGTTTTGAGAGTTGTTGTTAAGTTCTTATTCCTCCAGTTTGGCATCAGAGCTTTAAAAATGGAGTTTGCAAGTGTCAGGCGTCTCTTGATGTCTTTGAGTTGGTTTTTATCATAAGTAAGTAAGCTCCCAAGGTAGGCGAAGCCTTCCACCCACTCAATGGTACCTTCACCAAGCTGAAGGCTGAGATTTACCTGGAAATAGAATTTGCGTGAACAGCGCATGGCTTTCGTTTTTGAGGTGTTGATTGCCATCCCGAAGAGGTTGGTGGACGAGTGAACGCTGTTAGCCTGAGATTGTAGATCTTGAAGGGACTCGGCTATTAGGACTATGTCATCAGCATATGCCAGTTTATCTATCACCACTCCTCCGACAAGGGCGCCGGGCGGGTTATCTGTGAGTGAAAGGGCTGCAGTTAGGAAGAGCTTGAACCAGCTCCGGTGATATTAGGCAACCTTGAAGTACTCCAGTAGAGGTTTTGAAGCTCTCGTTAAGTCCTTCTCCAGTCATGACGCGGCTACTAAACTTTATATACATGTTTTTGATCAGCGAGATCAGGTTAGATGGGATGCCAAAGTGAAGAAGGATGTGCCATTGACCATCTCTCGATATCCGATCGAAAGCTTGTTTAAAGTCTATGAAAAGGTGGTAGATGCTGCGGCCAAGTTCGTTATACTTTTCCATGATCTGCCTAACAGTTAATATCTGATAAATTAATAATCTATTTGGTCGAAAGCCGGCTTGGTCTTTCACAATGACCATAGAGAAAATGGCTTGTATACGCCCGAGCATGACTCTTGTGAAGATTTTTGCTGCGTGGCTGGTAAGACTTATTGGGAGGTAGCTGTCGCAGACAGCTTTAGAGCCTTTCTTATGCAGAGGGATTATCGTGGCTTCGCACCAGGGTGAGGGGAAGTGACATTTTTCCCAAGCAGCTGTGGTAATTTTGTGGTAAAGGTCAAGGAGTGGTTTGCAGTTTACCTTCAGTAGTTCGGGCTGGATTCCATCGGGGCCGAAAGCTTTGTTTGTCCTCAAGTCTTTGATAGCGGCTTCTATTTCAGAGTGAAGAGGGAGAGGACTTGGATCTGTAGAGGTTATAGGGAAAGTGCTGAGAATCGTTGGGTCTGGGTGGATGTCCAGATTCAGTTTATTTTTAAAATGGTTTTTCCATCGAGAGCGGATTCCGTTTGTGGATTGTATTTGGTTTCCCTGTTTGTTAAGAAGGGAAAACACCTTTATTCATTTCTTATTGGCCAAGTCTAGTAATCTTCTAAGCATGTAGTGGGGGGTCTCTTTTCTTCAAGGCTGATTCACATTGATCACACATCTCTTTAATAAAAGAACGATGAGCACGTCTGATGGATTTCTCAACAGCTCGTTTGAGTTGCTTGTACCGGTCCCTACTTTCTTTATTTTGCTTGTTCGTGAGTTGGCGCTTTTCGTCGTAGAGTGAAGTGATCTCGTCTGTTATCCAAGGATTCTGAATGTTATTTTTGGGTACCCAGTGTGGAATGATCAACATCACATATGATTTTTGTGCTGCTAGTCACCAGGTTGTCGATATCTTCCTTGGACAGGATAGGTGGAGATCTCGACGTGAGCTCAGAAATTTTTCGGATAGAATGGTGATATAGGCCATACACGTGTTTTTGTCTTTTACTAGATCTAATTGAAACTTGGAGAGTTTCTGAGATAGCTTTCATGCTATTTTAAGTCTTGTTTTGAACTTAGACATGCCAAGTGAGCGGTCGCTGTCAAAGTTACCAACAGGTAGCGTGACTGTGTTTAGGACAGACGTTTTCCAACGTCTAGACTCGAGGATATAGTCTATTAAGTTTGTAGGTTTTCCATCCGGTGAGGTCCAGGATGTCTTACGGCGAGGTCTGTGCTTGAACAGTGTGTTTGTAATGACTAAATCGCTGTCTCTGCAGAATTTGATAAGGCGTTCTCCTCTTCTGTTCATTTTTCCATGTCCAAATTTGTCCATTACATCTTCGTGTCCTGTGTGGCTGTTTCCGACGATGGCGTTGAAGTCACCAATGACAAAGATTATGTCCTTTTTAGGGACAGAATCAACCAGACTTTGAAGATTGAGATAGGAGTTTTCAGACTCTTCGTCGTTTCTGCTGGAATCCGGAGCGTATACTTGGATAATTGTGAGGTTGGTGGGTGAACCTTTCAGGCGGATCATGATGATCCGCCTGAGGGGGGTTACGGAGATTAAGGACTTTCTGGCTTTATTCGACAGTAGGAAACCTAGACCTTTTCAATGTCTCTTATCATTACGTCTCGAAAGTAGAAGGATGACATCTCCATGTTTCTCTTCACCAGTGACTGGAACATGGGTTTCGGCGAGACCGCAAACGTGCCAGCTGTACCGTTTTATCTATCTTAGGAGTAGGTCTATTTTTCCTTGTTTAGCGAGGGTTCTAGTGTTGAGAGTACCTATTGACATAGTTATTTTTGGAGAAACAAAAGCCTCCAGGGTTGGAGTTGTCAACGTAGATATATTCGCGTGATTACGGTTGTCGAGTCGTCGGCTGCCCCGGACGCGGTATCTCTTAACGCATTATTGTCGGGTACCCCAGACGCGGTAGCACTGGTTTTCATATTTGATCTCTTATTCGTATTCATATTCATCATTAAAATTAAAGAAGGGGCTTCTTGGCTGGCTTTGGGACAGCGGTAAGTCACTCCTGTCTGTCCCTAGCAGGGGCTGACTGTATCTATTGCCGAGAGTGCGCCCTTTTGGTGTCCTGCCACATCAGCAATTTAACCTAGTACTCGGGGAAGATTTGTGACTGACCGAACGTATTCATACACCGATGGGCCCTGCCCCGTGCACATCAAAGTAGTCATCCTCATCCTCCATCTTAATTTAAGACTACCAGACAAGGGTGCTCCAGCTATGTTTCAAGACCCCCAGAGACTGGGTTCTCCCTTGGTCCGCGCCTCACTACCCATGAGGTACCCTACATATCTGCAGGGCGTTCTCCTATCCGCCACCTGGGGACGCGCTGAGTGGCCTGGGGCAGGCCCCACTGAGAACTCTGAAGTTCTCAGTAGTTCTCAGAATAGTATTGTATACTCCAAAAAGGTTATTACTAGGCTAGCTCTGAGACATTTGAAAACATTAACACGTTGCATAAAAATAAGAGATAAAATTAAATAAGATACAAATTTTTGGAATATATTTAAAAAACAGTCAAAATACTGGAATAAGTAGCATCCAAAAAATATAAGTCAAAATTTTATAAAACTAACTAAACAAGTCAAAAGACTCCGAAGTGTGCCAACTGCGGTGGCTCTCATGTATCATAGAGTTTCACTTGCTCGGTCATAAACAGTTTCCTTGTTTCGAAAAATAAAGTAATAAATGATGAAAGAAGATATTTATTTTATTTCATTTACTATTAATGGGACTCATCATAAGGAATCGGTTAGTGATGAAATTCTCCAGAATCAGGACATAGTGTTTATCCAAGAGCATCTTCTAACTAATATCAGTATTAATGTTCTTAAACGAAGTAGTGATCATATTATTTTTCATACCCCTGCCCAAGTTACCTCCGGCCGTCCGTCCGGAGGACTTGCATGCATGTTAAAGAAACGTTTGGAGATCTTTTCCCCAACTCTCCATGGTTCAAATGATAGTTATCTGGCGGTCAGGTTGGGCAATACACTTCTCATTAACGTGTACTTACCGTGTGACTATCGCACGGTAGCCTCTACGAACAGTTTCGCCAAATCCTGCGCAAACCTAAAAGCTCTTTTAAGTGACGCCACTGCCAAAGGATTAGAGGTCTTAGTCAAAGGTGATTTTAATGCTGACATCAAGTGCTTCTCGCCCCGATCCGATTCGCTGTTAAGTGCTCTGCCCCCTCATTTTCTTTCACAAAAATTAGTAAATTATTCGTATATCCATAATTCCGGTAGTCTGTCAGATCTGGATCTCGTTGTTCATTCAAGTGGGCTGAAGCCATCTGCTGTTGAAGTCCTCGCTGATCAACAAGATTATGACCACTTACCGCTATCGTTCAACGTTTCTTTGGACATTCAGCAAGTAAATGGTACAAAATGTAGACATAATAAGTGGTTTACTGTCAGCGACTGGAAGAGGGGTGATATGGATCTATATTTATTTACATTGAGCAGTTTGTTAGCATCGATCCGTGTTCCGTATCATATTCTTCAGTGCTCTCTTTATGTCGAAAATAGAAAAGCTGAGTTAAATGTTGATTATAACTAGATTGTATCGCGTCTCAAACGTGCGGAAGAATTAAGTGTCCCGAAAAATATAGTAAAAGTAAAAACTCGGAAGTCGTTTTGGAATTTGGATCCTGATTTAAAAACTATTAAAAATAAAGCAAAATTTTGGCTTCGGATTTGGGTTTGTTGCGGTAGGCCTAAAAGAGGTGTTGTATTTGAGATAAAGCAAAGCACAAAATTAAAGTATAAGAAATACCTTAGATCTGTTAGATATAAGAGCCTTAATTTTCCGATTTCACGCAAAGAGTGGACAGAGGTGATGACTCCGGAGAAGGTTGAAAATGATTCAGATTCCTATATTTCAGATCAAACCTGGACTGAATATCATTCTTCAAATTTTTCTAAGGTAAACTACTCTGTCCATTCCTACTTTAGTATGTTTGTTCATAAGTATTTGCCCCTTACAGTCTCACATGACAACATTTTTACTGTGTCTCTATCATCTGTCGAAACTGCAGTTAAAAAACTGAAATCTTCATCTACTTACTCTGATGGAATTTCTTCGCTTCACCTGCAGCCAGATTGCGAACTCCTGATTTTGTACCTTAAGTTGCTTTTTCAAATCTGTTCAAGTTCGTCTCTGGTACCTGATAGCTTTCTGTGCGGTACGGTAACTTCTATTCTCAAAAAAGGAAAATCCCCTCTTAATTGTTCTTCGTATCGACCTATTACGGTATCTTGCAATCTGAGCAAAGTACTAGAATATATTCTTTTTCCGCATCTTACTACTGGTACTGATTTTGGAGAGAACCAGCTTGGTTTTCAGCCTGGGATCGGATGCAGTCATATTCACCGAATTCTTTCTACTCTTCTTTTAGATGCTTCACGAAATAAACAATCTATTCACCTTTGTGCTCTTGATATTTCTAAAGCTTTTGATTCTGCTAACCATTTTCAGCTTTTTCACTCTCTTCTTACTAAAGGAATTAACCTTTCTGTAATTTTGTTGCTGAAGAACTGGTACTCATCATCTTTTCTTAATGTTAAAGTTAATGGCTCAGTTTTTGAAAAAAATCTTTTAAAAAACAGCCCTAATATCATTACTTCAAGATGTTTTTTAAAAGATTTAAAAAAAAACTCTTTTCAGTTTTAATGATTGAATACTATCTTAAGTTTCTTTTATATTGTTTTTTATTCTCTTCGTTTGTTTTTCTGAGGACGGCCCTTGTATATAGGGTCGAAATATTCATTTAAAGTTGCGTTCCACTGTCTTGTATAAAAATTTCCCTGTTGTTCTACTTATTGTTTATAGGTTGAAGATTGAGGTTGGTTACTCTAGGATTGTTGGAAATAGAGGAAAATATAATCGTAAAGCCTCATGTAAATTATATTCGTTTTTTTTGTAATCATTTAGTTCTATACCTTTCTGGCTTTTACCCTCTGTTAAAAAAGAATGATATTTCTTCTTTGCGTGTCCAGTACTTTCGATTTTGCAAATTCCTTCTTTGTCTCCCTCCTTGGTACCATAATGGGAAGATAATGTCAAAATTCGGACTGAATGATGTTTTTGGGAAAGTTGCCTTGTTGAGCAGAAAGCTGTCAGATATAAATAAGAATCAACTACCGCTGTTTCACGGTCTTGAGTGTATATTTTTTTCGTAGTTTGTGTTTTTTTTTTTTTTTTTTTTATTCTTGAGTGTATATATTTTTTTGTGTCTTGAGTGTTTAGTATTTTTCGTAGTTTGTGTCTTTTTTTACTCCGCTATTTACCATGTTGTTATTAGTGGGTAAAAAATACATAATTAATAAAAAAAAATTAGCACAAAAAAGTAAATTTAATTTAAGTGATACTTTGAAATGTTTTCTGTATTGAAACATTGTAAAACATGAGACACTGTAAAACACATTGTAAAACACTGAAATAAAACATTGTAAATTGAATGTTAACATAACGAGTTCCCTTAATTTTTCCTTTTGCTAAGATAGCTGCAACACACAACAGGTAAGCTTGTTATCTGTAGAAGTTCACTTGAAATGTTGAGTTGGGGTATATTATTTTATAATCATAATTTGTTGTTATTTAAATATTTTCAGATACAAACAAATGCCAATTGATCAAGACTGGACTAGTGTATGGCCAGTAGCAAGGTCTTTTCACCCAGCCTCTGTGCCACTACCGATCCGACAAGGCTATCCAAAAAAAGACCAAGCTCCTCCTGGCAAATTTGCAAATGCAGAATTGATGAAAATTCCCAACTTTTTACATTTAACTCCACCTGCAATCAAAAAGCACACAGAGGCTCTTAAACGTGAGTTTCTCTTCGGTTTACTAGGGTCACTTTTATTCGCCAGACCTAGGACCATAGCGTTTATAGTCCTATTGGTTAAATACCTGTATTCAGATATTTGAAATAAGAATAGTTTCAAGCGTTTTTTTTTGGCTTCAGGTCTCTGGTGACTTCTCACTTTTGATTGCTGGATGAACTGGTCACTAGACTCTAAAGAATCTATCAAGCTCAGAGGATCTGTTAAAAGAGAATACTTAAAACGTAACCCTGGATTTAGCTCTTGTGTAACCAATAGTTTATGTATATATTTACTTCAATATAATGCCATGTTATTTGATTTTTATCACACTTTTCTGGTCCCGCAAAAAAACGGAGGACTGCTATGAACCTGTTACTCGAAAATTGAAAGTGCCATTTCCATTTTTATGAGCATGAAAAATAATCCTCTAATCATAGGCAGCGCAATAGCGCTGCCTTAATGTAAAGAATGACGTTGGCACAATTTATTATTTATTATTTTTTTTTTTTGGTTGGTCTTAGACCAGGGTACTTCGTATCGAAGGACTTGTCGTAGAAACTTCGAAAAGGACTCGTTCGATTGGAAATTAGAATGGCTTGTGCCCTTTTTAATAGTCGAAAGTCACTGGAAGGCAACTAACACCCCTTCCACGCCCACAATTTCCCCAAACACATCCAATCAAAATTTTGAGATAGGCATTTTGTTCAACGTAGTTGAAAGATATAGAAATTATGTCTTTAAAGTTTTGGAAATTAGGTCTTTGATGATGATAACCCCCTCAGAGCCCTCAGTGCAAGGATTGTAAGTTATGCCTTGGGGACATATAAGGTTTTTATCGAAAGCTTTGTCGTTGAAGCTTCAAAAAGGGCTCATTTGATTGGAAATTGAAAGGGCTAGTGCCCTTTTTAATAGTCGAAAGTGATTGGAGGGCAGTTAACCCCTCTCACGCTCACCATTTTCCCAAACACATCCATTCATAAATTTGAGATAGTCATGTTGTTCAACGTAGCTGAAAGTTTTGGAAATTATGTGTTTGAGGATGACAAACCCCCCACACCCCTCTGGGCAAGGGTTGTAAGTTATGCCCTTGGGGCATATAAGGTTTTTATAGAAAGCGTTATCGTAGAAACTTCAAAAAAGACCGATTCAATTGAAAATTGAAAGGGCTTGTGCCCTTTTTAATAGTCGAAAGTGATTGGAGGGCAACTAACCCCCCTCACACGCCCACCGTTTCCTCAAACAGATGCAATCAAAATTTTGAGATATCCATTTTGTTCAACGCAGTTGAAAGTTTTGGAAATTATGTCTTTGAGGATGATAACCCCCCACCCCCCTCAGGGCAAGGGTTGTAAGTTATGCCCTTGGGGAATATAAGGTTTTTATAGAAAGCGTTGTCGTAGAAACTTCAAAAAGGGCTCATTTGATTGGAAATTGAAAGGACTAATGCCTTTTTTAATAGTAGAAAGCGATTGGAGGGCAACTAATCCCCCTCTGACGCCCATCATATCCCCAGCACATCCAATCAAAATTTTGAGATAATCATTTTTTCAACGTAGTTGAGAGTAAAAGAAATTAGGTCTTTAAGGATGACAATCCCCTCCACATCCCTCAGGGTAAGGGTTGTAAATTATGCCCGGGGGCATATAAGGTTTTTTTTTTACAGAAAGCGATGTTGTAGAAACATAAAAAAGGGCTCATTCTATTGGAAATTGAGAGACCTAATGCACTTTTTAATAGTCGAAAGTGATTGAACGGCGACAAACCCCTCTCTCACGCCCACCCTTTCCCCAAACACATCCAATCAAAATTTTTAGATATCCATTTTGTTGAACGTAGTATGAAAATCAGGAAATTAGGTCTTTGAGGATGACAATTCCCCCCCCCCCCCCAACCCTCAGGGTAATGGTTGTAAGTTATGCCCTGGGAGTATGTAAGGTTTTTATAGTAAGTGTTGTCGTAGGAACTTCAAAAAGGGTTCATTCGATTGGAAATTGAAAGGGCTAGTGCCCTTTTTAATAGTCGAAAGTGATTGTAGGACAACTAACCCCCTCTCACGCCCACCGTTTTTCCGAACATATTCAATCAAAATTTTCAGATAGCCATTTTGTTCAATGTAGTTCAAAGGTCCAGAAATTATGTCTTTGAGGATGACGAACCCCCTACAGCCCCCAGGATAAAGGCTGTAAGTTATGCCCTGGGGGCATATAAGGTTTTTATAGAAAGTGTTGTCGTGGAAACTTCAATAAAGGCTCATTCCATTAGGAATTAAGAGGGCTATTACCCATAATAATAGTCAAAAGCGATTGGAGTGCGAATGCCCCCCCCTTACGCCCATCATTTCCCCAAACACTTCCGATCAACATTTTGACATAGTCATTTTGTTGAACGTAGTTGAAGAGTCAGGAAATTATGTTTCTGAGTATGACAACCCCTCCCCCACAGCCTTCAGGGGTAAGATTGTAAGTCATGCCCTGGGGGCATATAATGTTATAGAAAGCGTTGTCGTAAAAACTTTAAAAAGAAGTCGTTGGATTGGAAATTGAGAGGGCTATTGTCCTTTTTAATAGTTAAAAGTAATCGGAGGGAGAATCACCCCCGCCCCATGCCCTTCATTTCCCCAAGCATTTCCGATCAACATTTTGATATGGCCATTTTGTTCAACATAGTTTAAAGGTCTGGAAATTATGTCTTTGAGGATGACAACCTTCCCTCCATAGCCCTCAGCAAAAAGGTCCTAAGTTATGCCCTTGGGGCATATATGGTTTTTATAGAAAGTTTTGTCGTGGAAGCTTCAAAAAGGGGTCATTCGATTGAAAATTGAGTGGATTTATGCCTTTTTATTAGTTAAAAGTGATCAGAGGGCAAATGCCCCCCTCCCAATGCCCATCATTTCCTCAAACACTTATAATCAAAATTTTGAGATAACCATTTTGTTCAGCGTATCAGAAAGTTCTGGAACTTATGTTTTGAGGATAAAAATCTCCCCAGTCATCATGGTAAGGGTTTTAAGCTATGCCCTAGGAGCATGTAAGATTTTTTAGAAAGAGTTGTCACAAAAACTTCGGAGGAGGCTCATTGAATTGGTAATAAGAAGATCTAGTGCTCTTTTTAAGAGTCAAAGTGATCGGAGGGCAGCTACCTCCCCCCCCCCCCCACACACACACACGTCGTATTGTCCCGAAATGGATCTAAAAGAAATTTTGAGATAGTCATTCTATTCAAAATAGTCTAAATATCATATGACAAGGCTTTTGGGGTTGAAACAAACCCCAGAGATTAGGGGCAGGGGTTGTAAGTTATGCCCAGGGGGTGTTTAAGCTTTTCATGGAAGGGATGGTTGTTTAACCTTAGGCGAGGCTCAGTGTTTTTCCCAGAAAAAGACAATGTCAATATAAAACGAACAGAAATTAATTAAAAAACTTTTTCCTTAAAATAAGTTTTTTAAAAAAAGTAAAGAACTCCATTAAAACAAAAATGAACATAAATAAAATCAAATAATCTACCAAGCATACAACTGCCACGAATCAGTGGTAGTTGTACTTTACTGAAAAAAATTCTTTCAAATGTTTTCACTTTTATAACTTCAAGAAATCAAATTTAATCAAGATTTTAATGAATAAATATCAGCATATGTATATTAAAATGACAATACACATTTTTTTTCAGTAAATTCATTTGAATTTTTTTTCAGTATAGTACAAATTATATTCTGGCTTTTAGAAAGCAAGAGGTTTAGAATCCTATTCAGATTAATTTATGCTCTTTTAGAGTTTGACTTAAATTTTGGGTTTCATTTATTTATTGATACTGATTTGTGGTAGTTGTGTGCTTGGTAGATTATTTGACTTCATTTTTGTTCATTTTTGTTTTAATCGAGTTTTTTTTTTTTAACTCCAATTTTTTTTTTACTTTTTTTTTAAAACTTATTTTGAGGAAACAGTTTTTTTTAATTAATTGCCAGTAAAAAAGAATGTTTTCAAGTGGTTTTCTAATATCATCCAGCATTGGCCTCTTAAAGGCGACGCTACTTTGCTTTTAGCATTATCGAATTATTTTGGATTAAAGGTATCCTGTATAATTTCTCAATTTATTTCTAATAGAAAACTGAATTTCTTATTTATTAGGCTTGCTTTAGCTGTACCTAATTTTATACCCATTAACAGATTATACGCTGGCTTGCAATTATTACTGTAAGCCATATCCATTGAATAATTTATTCCTACTTCGTTTAATGCAAAATATGACATAATGCTGTGGTTTCCTTTTTAAACAGCCCATTTAAAATAAGCCTCGTTGGTCATAGGCTACCAAATATCTGAATACATGGCAAGCACATCGCTCTTTGCTAAGTCAACGCTTGTATTTGGACTCTGATTGTGATGTCGTATGGGAATGAGAAGTTTCGTTGTTATTTTCGATGGTATAACGAAAATAGAGTTTAATATTCGGCAAAGTACATTCTGAGTTTCCTTCAACTATTTTCACCCTTTTCCTCTGAACTTAAATTCTAAAGTTTTGGACTGTTCTATCCTTAGAAAATAATTTGGAATTCGGTTAACTGCATCAGTTAAAATTTACCCTTTGTTTTATTCCACTTAATTGAATCGAAAGCAAACCTCTTATTCCATTTTAACCGTTGTTTGTTTCCATCTATCGCGCTTTCATGTAAGTTATTTTCTTCAAAATAAGCTTACTATGAATCCATGTTAAAGTCTATGAAATTAGCTAATACATGTTTAATGGATCCTGTTAACATAAATCTTTGTCTGGGCTAACCACAATTCCTTATTTTTTGGGTTTATCCTTTTCGTGATATATTCCGTTCAGCTAACTGGAGGAATTCTCTTTTTGCCTTTTCTTTTCATCGCGTATTGAAAAAATACAAAATAAGAATACGTTAAAAAAAATATGTAATTTAGGAAACTTTGGTAAAAACTGTATTATAATAAATACTGCTTCACTGATGTTCTTCTTTTGCTTTCAGTCATAAAAATTTAATTCTGAGAAGAGTGACATTGAAAGAATGCTATTATTTTGGGTTTACTTTGAAGAGAGAAAGAAAAGATCCAATTAAAATTATCGTAAACTGATGGGTGTTTTTGGCTGTAAAGAAGAAATTACATTGTTTACTTTTAAATTTCTTGGGAATCACATCATATGGAAAAGCTGTTTTTTTTTATTTATTTATTTATAAAATCGATATCTCTTACAGGAGATTGTACAACAGTTACCCAACAGCTTAAGCGACCTCTTCTGAATTTAAAGCTGTTTTATTTAAGTGACAAGTGTTTCAGGTTTATAGGAAATACAGAAATAGGAAATGACCTTGACTGCAGTACCAATAATGAATTGCGTGCTGAATTTTTTTTTGAACCGATATGTTCAAATTTTTAAGCGCAATTTTTATATGATTGACCATGAAAGTCCAGATTGAAGGCAGATTATTTTTAAAATCGGAAAATATTTGCCGGATTTAACAGAAGAAGATGACGGATTATTCGTAAATACTCCCGTTTGTATCTATAGGTGTGGCTATAATGTGACTTGGGTATTTACCATCAAACGCAGCCATAGTTAAATGGGTTCAAATAATGGCATCAAATGATTAAAATAGAAAATAGTTGATTTTTTGTTGTAAAAAAAAAAAACTGTTTAATTTTTACCACTAAGTTTTACACCAGACGGAAGAAACTTTTCAAGATTCACAACTTACAGCGAATATATACAAATTCCTTGACATATCCCCTTTTAAAAGTGGACACGAATAAACAGTCTAAAACTACCTTTGATTTATACTGAATAAGTTTTTTCTCTAATCAGGTCAAAGATCCCAGTAGTAAACTGACGATGCAGGCTCAGAGGTAAACTCGTGAATTGGATAGTAGTGGTTTAACTAAGCTATAAAGAAAGGTTTTATTATTTGCTCTATATACGAAGGAGGGTTCTGAAAGGTCGAAAGCATCACTCAACGTCTTTTGAATTATCGCATCCTTAGAAAATACCGATAAAACACAAAATTTAATGTTCTAGCAAAACTTAATAGACGTAGGACTAGTTTTTATTCACATAATTACTCTATATAGCAGTTTTTTGAATAGATACATTCTATGTATCAGTTTTTTCGGGTTTTCCTATTGCGCTTTTTACTAGTTTCGTCGTTTTTTGCTTCTTTAAGGGCCCCGTTGATTTCAGTTACAAGTTGGAATTTGTGCAAAGGGTTTAAAATGTATTTATATGCCTATTTTCTTTGTAGAGACTGGAACTTAAATTACCAAGTACTTATTATAAAAGTCATTGTTTAAGAACTAGTCACCTCTTATGGCTGAAGTTTGTAAAAAAATTTATTTAATGCCTTTTTTTTTATAAAAAAGCTCTTGTGTGAGAAAGTTTACCCTATGTATATTGATTTTAAAGGCACTTTTTTTTATAGAGAGAGAGAGAGAGAGAGGAAAATCTGTTCAGCAAAAACAAAATGACATAAAATACATATCAAAAACTGCAAGTTACAAACAAACGCTCTGTCCCTAGAGAACTTAATGAGGTCTATTTTAGGGTCTATTCTCATTAATTTTCTATTTTTATTTTTTTATGCACTTACCTCATCTTATTTGTGAACAATTAACTACTGAGATAGACAAAAAACTCATTTGCTTTTTATAAATTTTTTTTACAGCTTTTTTTTTTACAGTATTGTAGCTTTAGGGAGCTTTTTTTTTTATCCAGTATTTTAGTATTATAGCTGTCGACCTTGTCTGTAAAAAACACACACAATGCTGAAAATATTTGAAAAAACTGATTGAATTCGAAATTATGTTGTAGAAGCACGAATAGGGTGTAATTGCGGCAAACCATGGGCACAATTACAGGTTTATGTCTTAAAAGAAGGAACTGTGAATGTCCTGGACACGCACCCATCGAATACTAGTCGAACAGTGTCTGGGGTAGTATTAAAAAAGAGAAGCAAAATATCGCTTTTACTTTGAGTGGACATTTTTGAACAATAAACGATCCAATTGGGAAAATATTACCTTTTTTTTCAGAGTTTTGTACCGAATGGCCTTCAGGTTTAGAAACTGATGCGGAGATGAATCAACATTTTCCAGTTCAAATTATGAATAGTGTTTACTGCCACTCTGGTCCATCTATTAGGGATCCAAAGGCTCGAATTGTTACTCTTAAGGTAGATGGTTTATACCTATGTAGAAAGTAATGAATTTTCAAAAGAGCTCCACTGCCATGCTTAGCACGCAAGAGATACATCAGTGAATCTTAAATTTCATGTAGTCAGCATTTTACTGTAGCCATCTACTATACCCAATTAATTTTAGACCTAAGCTAATTATTCTAGACACAAAACAACCCTAAGAAAATGTATTAGTCAATTAACAATACCATTAAATGGATTTTATTTCAATAATGTGCAAAAAAATTCGAATGTAGTTTAAATCTTGGAGAGCTTGGATCTAGAGGGGTGGATATCTCCTACTCTAAACTGAAGCTCCGTTCTTTCATAATTTTCGCTGAAATTATTCTCCCTGTTTATAAATAATTTCTTAGACCAAACTGCATTTCTATTGACAGAATTTAACAAATGAAAGTATAGTGAAAATTGGTATAATATTTTAAACAAAGCATTGGTAAAAAAAGCAACAAACTATAGTCAATAAAGGAATCCGAATATTTTGATTTTACGTCCGGAAGCCTTTATCAACGAAAAAAAAGACAAAGAACAAAATGAATTAAGCTAAACTAAACAACAAAAAAAGAAAAGGAAAACAGAAACAATAAACAAAATTCTCATCTTAATATCTTCCAATATCACCATTGAAAAAGAACGAATACGCACAACAGAATGATAGATTAGGTTGTCTCTGGTACAGTTGGAGTTTGAAACATCTTAACAACTTTTAATGTCACCATGGAAAACTCCAATAAGCAAAATTTCTTAGAGTTTTAATACACTACAAGAAGCCTCAAGTTATTGTTGAGAGAAATCTGTTCAAAAGTATTTTGATGTAATGTGATCGGACCGATATAGCTTATGTTGATTACTATAATCTAAATAAATATAAAAGAGTTCTTAAATACAAACTGTTTTGGTTGTATTTTTCATTAGAAATTAATGATGTCGCAATTTCGATACCGATCTATGATGTCTACTCTTACTATCACTTTGTCCTCTTCATCTTTCTTGTTCTTTTTTGGATAACGTAATCGCATCATCGCCTGGGCCTTGCACCGAGTTGCTGAAGCGGAGATCGAAATTCCGGTCCCTTTGTGTTGTTTAAGTTGAATTTGTTTCATTGCTTCCCTGTTTGACGATTTAATCAATGCTTGTCCTTTGTTTTTTCTTGTTTTTTTTTTTTTTATATAGACAACTTTGACTTCCTTAAATTTTAACAAAGAACAAAGATTGCCACCAAATTTTTGCATTTTCGAATACAAGGTTTTTCAACTACGCATAACAGCTTTCTGCCACTCTGGTTCCACCGAAACGCTAAAATTTTCAATTCAAAATCCTTTAAAAAGGTTTGGAACCCCAGTGCTTTTTCAAAGAAGCATTTGGTGCCCAGATGCTCATGCTATAGACTTTAAAAATAGGCCAGTGGATCGAAATTTCAATATGAACGGCTAGCCGCACAAATTTTTACTTTGATCCTTTGATTAGACGTGAAGTTAAAGGGATTCCCGCCGACCCCGGCGGGAGAACAGGGGACGACCGCAAGCAGTTAGGGGGCTGGGTGAGGGGTGCTGTTGGCCCAAAATACACATATCGGCGGTGGGGATCTTGAAGCTAAAACTCTGGGTTTTCTCTGTTTTAATATATTTTTCTAAAAAATACCACCCCCTCCTTCTTTGGAGAAATATACGTTAAATATCCCCGAATGGAAATTACCTTGGCTTTTAGATGATTAGAATCTCGTTATATATTTCAGGTTAAATTAACTAGTCTCCCGTTGGATGGCCATTCTAAGGATAAGCTGTTGAGGTTAGTTGGACCGCGCTATGACAAGAAAACAGATGAACTTGTTCTAGTAGCTGATAGGTGTCCTACAAGGAAACAAAATCGGAACTATTTGGAGTACCTACTCTCTGTTCTGATGATAGAGTCATCGGTAAGACTATTTAGGTTTAGACTTCAAGTGTGGATGTAGGAAATGATGTCTGAAGAGATGAGAAACGCTGTAAATGTACTTTTGGTTTTTCAATGTATTCAGTTTTTTACCAGTTAACATATTTCCGAATAGACTGTAAAAAATATATTGAAGAATTAGTTCTGATCAGCGTTCAGCAATGTACTTTCGAATGTACGAAGCATGAATGTACATTCGGTTCTTCAATGTATTCAGTTTCTTACCAGTTAACCTATTTTCAAATAGACTGTAAAACAATACATTGGAGAATTAGCTCTGATTAACGTTCAGCAATGCACTTTCGAATGTGAACTACGAATGTACTTTCGGTTTTTCAATGTATTCATTTTCTTACCAGTTAACCTATTTCCAAACAGACTGTAAAAAATGTATTGGAGAATGACCACTGATCAGCGTTCAGCAAAAGACGCATTTAATTTTCAGTTGTACTTATTTAAAAGCACGAATCTAAACTTGGACGAAAAGTTTAGAGCTATTTAATGAAAAGACATTTACATAAGCTACTAATTCGCATATCCCTGGGGCCACTTCTTTTCATCCTCTTCGTAGAGTGAGTGAAGCCTTACCTGTCACAGGCTCGTATCATCCTATTGCGGATGACACTTGGCTCTTCACGGTGTCGTCTTCATTCGATGTTCTGTATAATGGTCTCATTTTCTCAACAAAATCTGTTGACTCTTAAGTTTGTCAAATACCTTTTTCATGCTGTTCTCTAGACCTTCGCCGAGTGAAGGAAATCATTAAATCACAGTTAGAGTCGATTTGATAAACTAAGTAGCGACAAAAAAATACTTAAGGTTTTTATACAATGAAAAACCATGAAGAAATCGTTCAAGTGGGGGAGCTGAAAAGTCCTAGTGGTAATTCGAAGAATGAAAAATGCATTTCCTTAAAATGGTTTATATTTCTATATTTTTTTTCTAAGCATTTAGTTACTGATGCTCGACTTCGGCAAGTAATTTTGTAACCGTTTTAAAACAGTACATAAACTTTAGAATAAAGTTGTGAAATTATCTGAATTTGATGATTTTAATCAGGTCCCTGCTCCTAAGCATTTTAAAAAGAAGGGTTTAATGAATATATCCCAAACTCGTGACTACCTGGTTGCAATTATCTCCTATAAATACTTGTATCTGGTGATGGCTCCTTATTTTTCAAAAGCTTTTTACTTATTAAGTGAGACCGTCGGCACGATAATACAAGAAATACGAATAATATAAATCATGAGTTTTGGAGCACATTTTTTGTCAATGGCTAGTTTGGTCCTCATGTTTGAAATATACTCCCTAATTACTAGTATCTTTCTGGTTTCAAATCACGGACGCAGTGCTTCCTTTTGTCTCGGGGGTAATCCTGGTGAGTAACCTGCTTTAGCTTGTCATTGTATTCTAATTGTTGCTCCCAAGTTTGTTATTTTTGTTTTTCAGATCGTTAATTGAATTTCTACTGTTGAGTAGTTCACGATGAGTGCGTTAAGCATTTGTCATTTGAGTAACTCTGCTTTCCATGGTCCAGCTTCACTACTTTTCTTACAATTCTTAACACTTTTTTGTATTAACTCTGTGCTTCAATGGTTTTTAAACAACAGCCTAAAATGGAATTTCGCTATGTTTGCAATAGGGGATTTTCATATCAGTAATCACCTCTTCCGTTTTAGTGCTAAGGGTATCAGAAAATAATTACAGTGAAAATATAGGCTGATTCCTAAGAAGAAAAAAAAACGAATCAAAGACATCTGATGTCACCTTGCAAAATCCCAAAACCATTCATCCTCTTTAATTTTACATTGTATAGGTAAGAGCAGACGTTAGCAAAGCTGCTTCTTATGGGGCTTTAGTTATTGAAAATTGAACTTTTTAAAATTGCTGGATAATACTTTTGTGTCTGTGGTGCTAGTAGTTTTTAATCGTCATTCTGTCCGTGTTAAAAGACCAAAGACCCACTTCTATTCAGTTACCTATTTTCTTTAGTCAACCTATGTGCAGCTATGATGTTTTGAGTAATGATGACCAGTTAATCTGTGTATGCCTATATGTACTCTCTAGTTTATTAAGATTTCTTGATTTGACTTGGGAAATTCTTACAAGAAAAATAATTTGCAGATGAAATAAAAACTTTAAATGCATTAACGCATAATGCATAACATAGAAACAGGCCATAAACATAGATAAGGTAGATATAAAAACGAATATTCAAGCAGCGAAAAAAATACCGTGAAAAACAAGGTAAAAAAGGAGAAAAAAGAATAAAAATAAAGTAAACAAAATGAGGCATCTGGAATGAAACCAAAGATGGTAAAACTGTGATGGGTGCTCCTTTTTTTTCGTTATGCAGACAAGAAAGGTACATGCTGAGAGACACTACGTAGTGAACATATTCTGTGTGGGGGGGGGATGTCATTTTGGGAAATATTTGTCTGGTATGAGGGTTAAGAACTTTATTTTTGGTAGAGATAGACGCGAACTAATTCTTCTGCACTTTAGGACTTCTAAACTGTCTTTTATTAGTATCTCGTTGTAACCAGTACGATGTTGGGTCATGTAATGACCGACAAGTTAACTTTGTACTCACATAATGGTAAGACGGCTGGACTCACCACCCAAGTCTTTGGCTGAGTCTATTTTCTTCTACCTTCCTAAAACTCGCTTGGCCACTGCCCCAAGTCTCGTCTATCTTTGAGTGTACACAACATGGCAGGAGTATCGCCCAGTTCTTGCTCTAATGTCAACAGTCGACTGAGTTTTCTTTCCACAAACGCGAAGGTCATACTTTTCCCTTCGAAGGACGGATGTATCCGCTGGAAAGACCGATCTTCCGTTCTTAGAGTTAGTCTCAGCATTTTCATAATACAATCTGAAACCTGGATCTACTTGCTGTTTATCTGTTCCTGCATCTCACCAACATTAACCCTTTCTAATGGGGAAAAATCTAGTTTAGCCTCCTTTCGCAAACTCTGAAAGCTGTTGAGCTATGTAAATAAACTCAGAAATAGACCCACGGTCCAAAATAGACAGTGGGAAACGATTTTCAAGTCACTTCCCTGTACCCCCTCCTCCAGGGCACTGATCTGTCATGAACTTGGGGAATTATAGTGCTGGGTAAATAAACCTTCAGAATTGAATCAATAACATACAGTCTGACATAGAAAGTTGTTTTCAACCTCATACCTACTCTCCTTCCTTACTTGTAAGATTTAAAAGAATATGCAGCTGGGTCTTAGCTTTGGACAAAATTAAAATTTGGTTTGGAATCCAAGTTATACCCTGGGAACTGCCTTGCCAGGACTTATAGTTCTAGTAAGGCGACTTTTAGAAGACACTTGATAGTTCTTTTTTTTTAAATTCTGACATCTGAAAATAAATTAATTTTTTTTGCAAATCAGGACAGGTCAATTAGGAGAAAGTGGATGCAGGAGCCCGGTAACATCTTCCCTAACCCTAATCATGGCTGTGGTATTCACCTTCAGCTAGTAAAGATCTATCTCTTGCCCATATTAGTCGGAAATTTAAAAACGTGTAAAAAAAAGAACTGTCAAGCGCTTAAGAATTGTCTTTTGAAGCTGAATCAAGAAGGGTAATTATTATTTCGATCAATCTTATTGTAAAAGTTTGTTCCGAAAACAAATTCAGAGGAATTTCGAAAAACAGGCTAGAATCCCAATTCCATAGCTGAAAACACCATGTAGGAGAATTACAGTTCCCTATCTTAAACAACAAGAAAAATCACTGTTTTGTATGGGGAGCAGTGCTGTGTTTCCTATTTTTTATTCTCTTCCCCCTCCTTCTTCTTTGTTTTTGCAATATAAAAGAGTGACTTAGGTTTATTGGGCGTATTCTTTGGACGAAAAAAGACCAAGTACCTTGAACAGTTCTACTAAATCATTTACAAGGTGGTAAGAGAAATGTCGGATGCACGAGATTAGATCTTGGAAGGCGGCAAAAGCCGAAATTTAGAAAAGGGTAAAATGATGGGCGAATGTTTTGCAGTGTGTTGGCCTGAGGTGGCTCGATACCGAGACGAGCTTGCAATAGTAGCAGTTGCATTAGCATCGTCCCTTTCGTTATCTGTTCTCAACCACTGACTATAATAATTTTTTCCAACAATAACTCTAGTGTATTTGAAATTTGGCAAAATACCATTGCACTAGATGTAAGTATGTAAGCTTCGGCGGATTTGTTATCCTTTTTCAATTCAACCATTTACAGTAGTTAATTTGTATTCATGTTTATTCTGTGCCCATCTAACAAATTTTTTTTTATTTCTTATGAAATAGAAAAGTGAGCCATGGGAATCAGAGAAAGAAAACATGGACATGGAGAAATATATTTGGCGTCAAAACATAGGCTATGAAGTTACCATGAATACGTTAAAATCTATAGCTGGTAACAAGAATTTGGGAATAAATGAAACAGAATTAGAAAAAGAAGTTGTTGTTCAAGAATATGCGCAGGCAAGCGAGGATCTCCATAACAAAGGTAATTTTGCTTTACATATATATATATATATATATATATATATATATATATATATATATATATATATATATATATATATATATATATATATATATATATATATATAATATATATATATATATATATATATATATATATATATATATATATATATATATATATATATATATATATATATATATATATATATATATATATATATATATATATATATATATATATATATATATATATATATATATATATATATTTGTGTATATGTATATATTATATTATGTTTTTTCTTGCTTTTCCTATCCAACACGTAAAAAAGGAAGTATCAGATATAATTAAAAAAAAGAAGCTAAAATAGCCTTTATGGAATTAATATTGTGACCAATTTCTGAGTTTACAGTTATCATATTTATAGTCTTGACACAAGCTTAAAGCTTGAAAAAATTTTCAATTTGGATAATTTTGATTCGGTTGGACTTATTGATACAGTGAATCAGTGGACACTTAATCGGGCTACCTTAGACCCATCTTACATACGCATAAGTGATATTTGTTTGTTTATATTTCTTAAAAATAACAGATTTATTTTCCTAAAGTTGCCATTGTAGATCATTACTTATTTGCGTTGCTTACTTGGAAGTGAAACAGCGTCATCTGTAATAATTCTCATCAGCGGACTTTAGTGTCCGATGAAAATTATATTATGATGTTATGAGCTTTTACATTTTTATCTTGGAGTCTGCCAGCGTCATGGCCTCCCGTATGGTAGTTTCTCTTCCTAAATTTCAGCTTTGAATTAACCCTAGACACTGCTAGATGATGGTCTTTATTTTTAATTAATTTAAAAAAAAACAAAGTTTTTCCGAGGGAAGCAAAGAACGAATTTGAAACTTAAAACGAACAAAAATTATTACTTCACAGTCGATTTAATATATATTAATATAAATAGTACAAATAAACCAACTAATTATGTTTCCCTATGCTTTTATGATTATACAAAACTAGCGCTTTAGTGGAAACACAAAAGTCAAGCATAAAAAACAGGATCATTGATTTAAGAGTCAAAAGTGAGTATGTAGCCTGACAACACCAAACGAATATATAAAGCTTTTCATAGTCTTACACCAGTTGTTACATTAGTAACTTTCAGGATGCAATTCAAAGTATCCTAAAAACGTAAGCGTAAAACTAACTCTATTTTAGTAGTCGCGAAGTAACTGAACGGCATGCAGAAACACTGGATTGATTTATCAAGCAACATTTTGCTCTCACTAGGTATAATATAAAGAGTGGGTAATATACTGTCTTAAATTGTAAGAAATATGCTCTAGTATCACTTGGAATGAAGATCAAATAAGATATAATATGAACTCTGGAAATCCGATTATTTCTTCCTATAAAACATTGAATTTCCAGCAATGATACAAATTCTAAAGGTAGTATGTAGTTCTAATATTAGCAAGATGGTCTAAATCTAAACTTAATCTATTCAAAATAATCGTGGTGTATCTTTTTAAGAACTAAAACGAGAGACATTCATTGAATTGAGCCACTGTGCAGAAGTGACACCAAATTAAATGTAAAAAAAATAAAGAAAATCCTAAAATGGATTGTTACTTTATCTTAAAAGGGATTGATCATAAAAGGGATTGATAACATTTTGATTCTATAAAAGTGTCCTTAATTGGTTTGCTTTTACTGTACCAAAACTCATATATTATTTTGTATTTTCAGTAAAGCGGTAGTTTTTGTATAATTATAAAAGCATAGGGAAACATTATTAGTTTGTTTATTTATACTAGTTATATTAATATATATTAAATAGGCTGTGAATTAATAATTTTGTTCGTTTTAAGTTTCAAGTTCGCTCTTTGCTTCCCTCTGAAAAACTTGTTTTTAAAAAATTAATCTTTGTTCGTTTTTGATTAAAATTTAATGCAGAAACAACGCTGCCATGATCTTTTTTATTTATACGGAATAATGTATGCTCGTTTTAAGTTTTAATGTCACTTCTTAGTTTCAGTTGAAAATTTATTTTTAATATAATTTATAATTATCACCGATCTAGGGGAGATAAGACAGCTCTAAAAAATACTGCAAACAATCTTGACAGCTAAAAAAAAATTTTAGTCTATAAAATAAAGTTCATTGTCCATGCTTCACAAAACAATACATGTTTTTCAGGAACGTTTGTTTTTCGATGAGCAAAAATCTGTTTTTACTCGGCCGACTTCGCCTGAAAAGCCATAAAGAAGACAGGGCTTTATAAATCACCTACTGACTAGCAGAAACTAGAAGGCTTCTGTAACAAAAGAAGCTTTTTTTGGGTTCATTTAAAAGCTTATATTTATACTTAATCGCTTTTTATAAATTTGACTTGATAGCACATTCCCACAAAATGCACTTTCGGTTGTTTCCCCAACCCTTTTCAATGAAACAATAGTAATAGTTTTAAAATCTGCTTTTCCGGGATATACCTTAAAAATGAGTGCCATTAAACATCACTTTTTAAAGTTGTGCAAGTCCAATAGCCCCACACTGTAAAAAAAAAATCGTTTGAGATTCGACGAAAATTGTTTGTAATGTTTATCAACAACAATATTTGAATTTCAACAGCCGAAATTGAATATTGGAGACCATTTTGGAATTCCATGGTCATTATTGAACTTCCAATTTGTTGAGCAACAAAAATGTTGAATTCTCATACCCGAATTGAATTTTCAGTTTGTTGACAAAACAACATGTTGGATTTTAAGATCCTTATTGGATTTCTATCTTGTTTGCTGGATTTCCAGTTCTTTTATTGGATTTCTATCACTAGCGTTGTTCAATTTCCTAGGTCTACAGTCTAATATCTAGTTCTCAGGATTCAGTTTCCCTTTCTTCTTTCTGAAGCATCAATAAATGCAAAAAAAATCTCGTTTATTATACACGAACAAAAAATTACAACAACAAATTTCTCTCCGATAAAATGACACCTCTTAACGGCTGCATATTTTCATGGTGGAAATCAGTAAATCAATGGCGTAGTAGCAGGCCGACAGAAGACACTTGAGTAAGAAATATATTCCAATTAGGAAAACACCGACACTCGGACCTGAAGTGAAGATGTAATCAAATCGAGGCACAAATAAAAGACTTCCCCCCCTTTTTCTACCTCTAGAGGTGAACGGTTGAAATAATAATGCCACGAATCCTGTCTGTTCTGAATACCTTTAACTTACTCGCCAGATCTCATCAAATCTCTTGTTTGCCGCCTCATAAAATCTCTGTGTTTTAAAATTGAAACCTTGCAAAATAGATTTTATGCTTAGATGAAGTACAACAAAATTGTTTTCAGCTTCACAACTTTGCTCAATCCCAATTTATAAGGTTTTAAAGATATGCAAATACATTCCCTAAATTTTGAAGAAAAAAAAACATTGATATGGCTCAAAATTCTACTTAGATGACAGGAATTGCATTTTTTGGAACTAAACCTTGAGAAATTGAAACTGATAACTGAAAATTAAAGTAAAATGTTGTTTTGTCAAAATTTCAAAAAGTATAGACCTGTCATGTAGGCAAATTTAAGGACCCTCTAGAGGGAAAAGGAATGGAGATAGGTACTTCAAAATACCTTCCCGGGACATACTTTGATACTTATGTACTATCTGGAATAGATGCGCTATATTACATATGGAAGATGCAGGTTTCTTTCGAAACGGGTTTCTTTCAATAGAGGAATGGATTGTAAAGCGTGGTTTGTTATTGTTTTTACAATGTTTAAACCATTGTTGTTTGGGGTTTAGGGAAAAAATGTGCCTAGGTTTGGTTAGGTTAGGCATTTAATATATTCTATGCTTTACCCCCCATCTCCCCCCCCCAATGTGCAAATGTATAGCCGAAATTTGTTTCTAAACTATTATATTTTTATCCTATTTTGTTTTAGTTCATTAGCATTAACCAAACTTCATTTTTCGCGTGTGTTCCAGATAGTGCATAAGTGCCCATACTTTAGCCTGTAGAACCATCCCTGAAAGTTTCATTTTCCTAACCTAACCCCTTTCCAAGATAACCCAAAGTAGCTAAAGTAGAATTGGTACTGTTCTATTAGCTGTAAGCCACGCAAGATAGATGATCAAAGAAACTAGTCAAACAGGTTCTCTCAACGGAGAAATGGATTGCAAACAGTGGTTTCTAACTGGGTTTACAATATTTAAACTTTAGTTTTTGGGGCTTTAGGGGGAAAAAGATACCTAGGTCGGGTTATTTATTTAATATATGCTATGCTTTACCCCCACCCCCCTAATGTGCAAATATATAACCGAATTGTGTTTCTATACTATTACATTTTTATCCTATTTTGCTTTATTTCATTAGCATTAACCGAACTTCACTTCTTGCATGGTTTACAGCTAATAGAACAATACCGTAGAATTTGACCAAACTTTTTTTTATTTATAAAAATGTACTATCTTAAACATTTTGGGAAACATAAGACACAAATTATCAATATTAATAAACTAAACTGAATAATTACCATCACAATCAGAAAGTCTTCTCTCTCTGATCTGAATGCCCCCTAGGTAAAATTGTCGCTTCGTCTTTGAAGGTCTTAACTTTAAATCTACTTCTGTATTATACGTTTGTAGGTAGTTGAAGGAGATGATTTTTGTTTGTTTGTCAAATTGATCTTAAATCATAACATTCGAAAACAAAATAATATAAAAATCAGGTATTGGGAGGAGGTTTAGTTGCCCAAGAAAAAAAAAAAAAAAAAAAAAAAAAAAATAGAAACGCATCCATAATCAGTATTCTGGCAGAAACATACAATTCCACGTTTCGGCAGATAGGAGAGCATAACCCCCACAATAACATTTTCTGATACGCTGAATCTGATTTACATTAAGATTTATTGACTTTTTTCCTGGGGGGGGGGGGGTTCTCCCTTTTTCGCAAATCAGGCTCCCTGTTTTCAAAATCCCTTTTTATTCTGAGGCTTGGAGCCTTTGGTGGGTATATTTGCAATCTGCATAAAAACCCTATTCTTATTAATTGTAATCAAAATTCCATTTTTAAGTTTCAGTTACAATTGAGCTAAGTCACTCCTTAATTACAGTTTAACACCATGAACTGTTTGATAAAACTTATTGGGCTAACGTCTTATTTTTTAATTATTCCTGTAGCAAAACGGAGTTTTTGAAGCAAGATTCATGCTATTAAAGTGTAGTATTTCTGAGTCCAGTTGAAATGTGTACCATTTTAGAAAATTTTCTTTCTTGGGGAAGCTTTTGGTTCCTTTACGTGTACGTAAAGAACTGAAATACCCTTAGAGGCGTCTTCTTTTCTTGCGTGTTCTTTTCTTCTTTTCAAATAATTTTTGTACATAAATTTCTGCGTGTTCATTTTGCAGACAAGAAAGCTCGACTTATTTCAAAGTGAAAATATATTTCCTTATTTTTGTATTTATCTTTTTATATTCAAAATTCAATTAGCATTCCCCTTTTTCTGCTATAATTCAAATATTTGAATTGAATTTATACTGAACATATTACTTTCATTGGTCCTATAGTCAAATTTAAAATGATCTTCAAGATTTCAAACTACTGAAGTCCTAACCGTGTTGATTGATATAGCCTATTTACGGTGAAAATTACATTTTTTCTACTGAAAAGTACATAAATCTTAAATAGTTTCAATAATTCGTTGGAATTGAATAAGCAAGTCACAATTCCAACAGAAAATTGGATTTCTTTTTATGACTTGTTTGAATTAAATAATCAAGTCACAATTCCAACAGAAAAATTGGATTTTTTTGACTTGTTTGAATTCGAGCAAAACATTTTGTTGAAAATAGCACAAAAAGTGCCATTTTAGCGCCATGGCACTTGCAGATGGCAGAATTTATAAAAGCACGTAGATATGAGAAATAGCTTTTGAATGAGCCATTAAGAATCTCTTTATGATGTTCTGGTAGCCCGCTAGACCTGTTGAAAAAAAAGAAGAAAAATCAGGGAGATTTCCATGCTACCGATGGAAAAAAGCGATTTTCCTTGTTGTTCTGGGAGAGGGACTGTAACTTCCCTGTGCAAGATTTTGACCATGTTGATTCCAATGGTGCACATTTCATTTTGATATGACGCCATTTTCGAGGGGCATGAGGCTTTTTTTTTTAAATGAACATAAATTTCTTTTCGCAATAAACTTCTACTTTTAAGACGAACCGAAATAATAGTTAACGTTCGTGAGTCAGTGTCAGATGGGAATTCTTTTCACTAGGCAGTTTTTTTCAAAACTTGTTTTTTAACTTTTGGTTACTATGGGCCGTGGTTCGCTCTTTACTAGGTTGCAGCTGCCACTGCAACCATGATACCTTGCTGGGACATACTTTGAAAAAAGCCTAGAAAATGACTAAAAAAACAACAACAGCGGATACCGATATTCCCGATACGATACATGCGATACCAATGCGCACGATATCGATACGCCCGATTCCACATACAGCCCTCCCCCAGTGACTATGGAGGGCCATATCATCATCAAAACCATTTAACTATGTTAAACAAAACGGCTATCTCAAATTTTTTGTAGGACTAGTTAGGGGGGAGGGGGCGGATAGGGAAGGGGGCTATTTGCCCTCCAATCTTTTTGGTCACTTAAAAAGAGCACTTACAAATTTAATTCCCTTTCGAATGAGCTATTATACACCTCTCTATGATGCTCCGGCCACCCCATAGCCCTTATAGAAAAAAAAAGAAAAAAAAAGAGACAGATCAGTGCTACCCATGCAAAAAAGTCATTTTCCTTTGTGTTCAAGGTGGGGGACTGTAATTATCCTACAAAAGATTTTCCACTATGCTGATTCCAATGGTGCACTTTTCATTTCGATTTGACGCCACTTTTAAGGGGTTTCAGGCTCTTTTTCGAAATCACCATAAATTTCTTTTCGCAATAAACTTTTACTTCTAAGATTAACCGAAACAATAGTAACCATTTCTGATTCAGTGTGAAATGACAATTTTTTATCACTAGACAGTGATTTTGAAAACACGTTTTTCAACTTTTGATTACTATGGGCTGTGGTTCGCTCTTTACTAGATTGCAGCTGCCGCTGCAACCATGATATCACTAACAGCACTCCTACACGCCCTAATATCTTGTATTGATGCTGCTAGTCTGGATAAATTTGAATAAATTTGAAAATTTATCAGGAGTAATTCAATGCAAAGTAATTTGCTTGTTACAGAAGTCAAGTTAATGCTCCTATAATTAGCACAATCACTCTAGTTGCCTTTCTTATAAAAATGTTTAATTAAAGTTTTCCTAAATTCACTAGTTATTTGCCCCTTTTTCAAAAATCAAAATCACAATCTTGATTAGCTTGTTTTTAACTTTTGAACCAATATATTTCAATGCTAATTTTTCACACTATCTGCACCTTAGGTTTTGTTATTTTTTTTGATCGTTTAGTACTGTCTCTAACTCACCTCGACAAAATGAATCTTCCTTCACTTCCAAATTGTCAAAAGAAATTTCATTCTCTTCTACATCATTTTAACAATTTTATGATGGTTTAACAGATTAAAAAAAATTCTGCCCATCTCTATAATAATTTCCTTATCAATAATTAAGGCCCCATTCATATCTTCAACTGGGACAAATCCGGGCCAAGCACTTCCTCTCAAAATCTTAAGATGCCAGTACAATATTTTGTTATTACGCCATATGGCTGCATCTTCCAGATCCTTTGGAATTGTAACACAGTGACCTCTACGTCACATATCCTTAATTCATAATATTACGCCTTCTCTATTTCCTTTACTTTCCTCTTATCCTTATATTACCTATCCCGCAAAAACT
Source organism: Artemia sp. Qi Xiang Cuo (assembly GCF_049724085.1). Classification (NCBI taxonomy): domain Eukaryota; kingdom Metazoa; phylum Arthropoda; class Branchiopoda; order Anostraca; family Artemiidae; genus Artemia; species Artemia sp. Qi Xiang Cuo. Next base: position 37,107,965 of record NC_142795.1, read on the forward strand.
TGTGAACATTGATCATTTATATGAGAATTCCTTTTTGGTTGAACTCTAAATACCCAACAAGGCCGTATCCAGCAGAGGGGGGGGGAGGGTGTTACCGAGTTTGATCCCCTCGCCTATTGAAATTTTTGTCCAACTCACGAAAAATTAACGAAAAGGCGTACCACTAAATCTTTGAAGCGTTTTGTATTTTTTTTTGTACTTCCCCCCCCCCCAAAAAAAAGTGAAAAACTACCACCCACTTCAAAAATTCTACCATCATTTTATACGATTTAATAACGGTTTAACATACTCCAAAAATTTCTGCTCATCTCTATAATACTTTCCTTATCAATAATTGAGGTCCGATTCATATCTCCAACTGGGACAAATCCGGGCTAGGCGCTTCCTCTCAAATTTTAACATGTCAATACAATATTTTGCTATTATGTCATATGGCTGTATCTTCCAAATTCTTCGTAATTTTAAGACAGTGGCCTCTATATTACAGCTCCTTAATTCATAATATTATGCCTTCTCTATTTTCCTTACTTTCCTCTTATCCTCAAACTATCTATCCCGCAAAGCTTGTAAACCTTGCTCATTTATGCATAAGAATTGCTTCGATGTTTGAGCTGCAATCCTATTCAAGGCCGTATCCAAGGCAGGAGGGGAATGGGTGTTACCGGTTTTGACCTCCCCCTCGAAATTTTCGTTCAAGTCGCAAAAAATAACAAAAATATTGTTTTTTTTGTGTTTTATAAAAAAAACTGTACTCCCCCCTCGCAAAAACTACCCCCCCCCCTAAACAAAAATCTTGGATAAAGCCTTGGGCCTAGTTCATCACGGTTGTGGCTTTAAACACTACGCTGTCATAAGGGGATTGTTTGGGATATTTACATAATAAATGAAATGCCTATAGATCGAAGCGCAAATATCACCTAGCTTGTTTTTAATGTCCTGCAAATGGAAAAACCGTTCGGATTTTTCTTAGAACAACACTACTAACTAAAAATAAAGAGCGACATAAAAACTTGAAACAAACTGTTAATTATCTTGTATATGAGGGGTGGAGAAGGGATAGAAGAAAATTCTTGTTGTGTATATAATTGCTTCTAAAATTCCATTTTTTATAGTTTTGATCATTATTATAATGAGATTTAGATAATAATACTAAAAATTGTATTACTCTTTACGTAATTTTAACTTGATTTGCAATTATTATACTTTCGCTATGTAACTCGGTGCAGCACCTAAGTGATTCAAGGCCAACACAGCTGCACACAATCCCCCTTCACACTAAGCTGTTAATAGCTTCACTCTTTACATCTCCCTATGAAGCTCTGTTAAACTGTGATAAAGCTTTAGTGAATGGTATAAAAAATAATAAATAAAAATTGACATTTTATCACAGTGAGGGACGTTTTTTTTTTGCAAGGAGTAGTTGGAAGATTATCAGTAGTTGGAGATTATCTGGAAATTATATTGCATATAAGAGGTGGAGGAGGGATAGAAGGGGATTCTTGTTGTGCATATAATTGCTTCGAAAAATTCCTTTTTTTACAGTTTTGATTATTATTAGCACGAAATATTTCTAGTTTGCTACCACAAACTATTAGATTAATTCCAAGAATGACGGTCTGGCTGAAGGATTTCCATTCCCATTTACGAATTAACGGCAACAATTTGATTGTTATTGGCAATTATACAACCGAATCAGGAGAACTACCATGAATTTACTTGCGGGATATGAGTGGGGGGGGGGACGAAGCAGATTTGGTGTCAAATTTATCAAAGCAAGCCATTTACATGGCGGTTATACTTTTTCTTGGAAATTGTAACACTGGAGGAGATAGTGGGTGGGGGAGAAGCTGACGACTTTACTAGCAAACAAGGCCATCAAACTGTATTCCAAGAAAGCTTACGTAACATCAAAGTTTAATAGAATGAAAAAAAAAAAACAAATATCTCTCAAAGACAAAGTTAGGATTTTCTGTACTCTTACGTTTAATTTCGTACTAGCTCATTATACTTATCAGGCCGATTAACACTTTTAGATTCAGTAAATTATTCGAAGTTTAGACGTATGGAGACAATTTATGATAGTAAAGAAAACGTTTCAGTCTGGTAAGAAAATCTGCCATTTATGGGAAAGGATTTTCATGCACGATTTGGGTCGTTTTTGTGGACGATATCACTGTGAAATTTCCGTTTTCTTTGATAATCGAACACTAAGAATCAGATTCTCACCTGAACCTGAGATCCTATAATCAGGTTCAGGAGAATGCGTTGTCATTTGTTTTGGGGCTTCTTCTATTTATTCCAAAGGAGCAACATTTTATGAGTGAAATCAGCTGATTCTGGTGGATAGTTTCCACTTAAGACTTTAGTTTCTATGTATCAACAAATAGATTAACCTTTAGCTAGATCAGTGCTTGCACCGGATTAATTCAATAGGAATCCACCTATACAATTGGCTACTTTCAGCTCAGGAAACAGGTAAATGTCCAGAATAGCGAGTCTTCAGAAGGAGATATGCTAGAACAAAAAGAGAGACACATTCAGATTGCTAATTTGATGTTCATTTTTATTGTTTTGTTCGCGTTTTTGATAATTCATCCCAGTCTTTCTAATGGTTTCATCTAGCCCTAGGCTATACTAAAAAACAAACATAAAAATTAATAAAAATTTGTTCAATAACAGATAAAGATAGATAAACAAGGAAATATGATTCATTGATGCTTGCTGTGTATTATAAATTAAGAGTTCCATCTTTTGTTTTAATATATAGCCTAGGTTTATATGAGACCATTAGAGGGCTTGGGATGAACTGTCAAAAACCCGAACAAAGCCATAAAAATGAACAAAAAATTAGCAATTCAAGCACGTCTCTCTTTTTGTCCTAGCAGATCTCCCTCTGAAGAGCCGTTGTTCTAGACCCTTTCCCTGTAAACAATCCTGTAAACTAACACAACGGGCACCTGAGGTTGTTCTACCAAACAAGTGTTCCCATTATATAGTGGGTAGGCTTCCTGTCCTCAAAAACGAGTATTCACGTCGGTTTCTTTCCTTTTTTTGCTTGTTGCCTGCCTGGCTCTGGAGGTTCCATAATATTTAAAATAAATTCATACTTAATAGCAAATAACGAGAAGGAAATTAACTTTTCTTGAAAAACAATTATTGATTTTTAGTCTTTTGTGTTTCTTTACGAAAAATTAAGCAAGAAAAAGCGGGTTTTAATTGCAATAAAGCAGTGAAACAAGAATAAATACAAACAAATAAACACTTTAATTCAAAAATATTCCGAATATTTCAGCCCAACGTCCGGGACCCCTTTCTCAACAGAAAAAAAACAACGAAAAAAAATAACACCCATAAAAACTACGACAACTAAAACAAACGAAGAAGAAGAAAAAATGTAAATAAATAAGTAAGAAACAAACTTGCATATTAGACAAACTTCCGGCACTGGCGTTTTAACACAAGAAACAAAAGTGAATGTATATAGTGAAACCATGTGTCACTCTCCTCTTACAATCAGTGTATCAAGCATAACATTAACTTTTAAACATATAAACATAAACATTTAAACTCTTGACATGTAAAGCATTTGCGTCTTAAAATAGAAAAAAAACAAGGAGAGTTCACAATAAGCTTTATTAAACTGCGATGAATCACAACATCTGTAAACATAATAATAAAAAAAAAATGTATAGCACCATATACGTCAAGGAAAAATTAATCACATGAAAAAAAAAAAAAAAATGTTACTAGTCTTTTGAAGGCGCCAAGCGAGTGGCACTTTAGAGCCTAATTGGGAAGGGTGTTCCATGTCAAATGACAAGCAACAAAACTATTAAAATCGGATCGTATAGTTGGTGTGTGCGGAATTTGGATATTTAGAGAACTACGGAGCTCATAATTTGACCGATCAGATACAAAAGAAAACGTAAATCTAAGGGACCTAGGAATATCACCATAACAAGAACAAGATGGCTATCTAAAAATTTGATTAGATATCTTTGGAGATGCACGGGAGGGGGCTGTTTACCCTCGAATCGCTTTTTACTCTTAAAAAAGACCCTAGAACCTTCAATTTCTAATTGAAAGAACCTCTTAGGAAGTTTCTACGACAACTCCTTCCATACGAAGTGCCCCGATGAAAAAAAAAATACATTGTGCCCAATTTGCTCTTTACTTGGGCAGTGCTATTGCACTGCCTATGATTTCGCAGAGTTAAATTAAAAAAAGTATAAATATATCTACAACACACCTGTAATCTTACCTTATTATCGACCAGTAATTGTATATATATCAATAGCATTTCATCAATAAATATTTCCATTATAATTTTTGCTGCTTTGCTAAATATTTTAAAAGGCACATTTCAATTCAATATACAAAAAGATTTTCTGAATAAAATAGAATGAAATTAAGACTCTTTCGTGAAATTGATTAAAAATCTATCTTTCTTTTCACCAACCGAAGCACGGTTCCCTGGTACTATCTGCAACATACCTTTAATCTACTCTCTGTAAGCGACCAACTATATATATTGTTATGCATTTACTTTTATTTTTGTTTCTTGAAAACGGCTGCATGTTTTTTTTTGAAAATTGGCAAACTGGGATTTGCTGGCGTAAAAGAAAAAATCTAGATAGGTCAAGAGTTGGAGTGACCTATTTTTCGAGAGCCTTATTTATTGAAAAAAAATCAATCATGTGAGCGACGTCATAACCATATACATTTCAAGACAAACAATTAAATCATTCTTCCTCCAGGAGTGATCGTATCGTTCTTAGTATCTATGACTGATGCACAATTGCTCAAGATGACAAATGACTCTGAACAGCAAAAGAACAAAGGTATGGAACAAGGAATAGCAAAAACCACATTGAATTACAAACAAATACGTTGCACAACGAAATCCGCTGTTAGAAGACAAAGTAAAATTATAATAAAATGAAGGAACGTGTTAGTTCAGCTTGTGTGAGCGGTTTAAAGACAAAACACAACTGCAATGGAATGAAGTTTAGCGTGAGTCTTAGTTTAGCGTGTGTGAGTCTGTAATCGATATACAGGAAGGAAGAATTAATTTTTAGTATCTATGACACATGCAGAGAGATGGTTAGAGGGGGCACGCCCCAGACGCAGAAATTTTAGGCGGCACAAAATTTCAAATAAATAATCTAATCGTTATAATCAGTTTGTATATTTTTGAAATTTTATTTTTATTAAAATAAAGTATAAGGCACAGTTGGCAAAAGTTTGTCAACAAATAAAAATTTTGTTAAAACATTGCCTCAAAATTTTTGGGAGCTAGATGGGCCAGAAACGGTAAAGGATAAACAGGGAGGATCAATTAAATTCATGACACCATTTCTTAATTCAACTGAAATTGCTGATTTGCCACCCTACGACTTGAAAATAAAGAATGAGACGTTAATTATGCTAGTGCGTAATCTAGATATTTCAGAGGGCATATGCATTGAAAAATTCCTGGTTGTTACTGAACTATACAACAGCGCAATTAAAGCAAAAATAAAACGACCGGGGAAAACCGCACAAAGGTTTTTTGGGTATTTATGACGTCATGTGTAATTAAACATGGTTTTGAATGAATTCGAACACTTAAAGTAAAAGGCATAGAAAAAAATATGAGATAATGATGCACGGAAATGAAGCGCAAACGAGATATGTGGCTAGATGACATGTGGCAGTCAGCATCACAACGAATGCATCAAATCGTAAAAGAAAGCTGCGGTTAAAAAAGAAGCAAGGGTGAGAATCACAATGAATTTCAAAAGAAAACAAATCATAATATGGATGATTCTTTGATGCATTAACAGGAAGGGGGAATTGAATTCACGCCAGAATTTCTCAACTCAGTTGAAATTGGTGATTTGACGCCTCATGACTTAGACTAAAGAATAACGAATATATATATATAATCCTTTTAAACGAGTAATTGTATGTATATATTTTCTCTTGAAGACGTTTTGAATGAATTCGAACAGGTGAAGCAAAAGACAAGGAAAAATTTCCGATGTAATCATGCACGAAAATAAAGCAAAAACGAAATATGTGGCTAGAAGACATGTGACAACAAGCATCAGTACGAATCTGAAATGAAAATAATGGACAACGAAATTTGCGATTAGAATAAAAGCGATACGATTGATAGCGAATCGTATCTGAAACTGCGGTTAGAAGAGAAGCAACAGTGGAAATCACAACGAGTCCCAGAAGGAAACAAGTCCTATAAAATAAATGATTCTTTAATGCATTAACAGGAACTTAAAACTACAGAATAACCTGATGATTTGCTAATAAATGATTAGAGAATACAATATATGCAAGCTTGCCTCGTGCTGGAGCCCGGGCTAAGCCCGGGTTCCTGGTACTGTCCATAGACGTAATTGAAGAATATGAGGCCCCCCTAAGATCCCCTAGTTATGGTTGTGGAACTCAAATTAGTTTTCGGTTAATTATAAAAGAAGTGATAAGAGTGTATTGGTTCATTCCAACGACAATCCTCTAATGGTAATTTCTGATACTGTTAAAGCTGAATTTGTATTTAAAAAGGGACAGAAATGGCGTCAAACTTCAGAATTCTTTATAAGCAGGGCCTTATCCAGGATTTTTGTTTTGGAGGGGGATAATTTTTTTTTTGGGGGGGGGAGGCTTATAAAAAAAACTTCAAAACGCATCAAAATCCGTTTATATACAGTTTTCTTGCTTTTTACGAGGTGGGCATTTTTTTTTTTGGGGGGGGGGGTAATCCCCTCCTTTGGATACAGCTTAGCCTATAAATCCTTCTTTTCTTCATCTTCATCGCTCAAACAACTTTCAATATTAATTCTGTGAAATTGAAGAAGCACAAAAGACTTAAAAATCAATAATTATTTCTCAAGAAAAATAAATTTCCTTCTAACTATTAGCCGTTAAGTATGAATTTAAGTATGAATTTTATTCTAAATATTGTGAAATCACCAGATCCTGGTAGGCGACTAGCAAAAAAAAAAAAAAAAAAAAAGAAACCAACGTAAATGCTCGTTTTTGAGGACAGGAAGTGTACTCACTATATAATGGGAAACACTTGCTTGGTAGAATAGTCCATGGTTTCTGTTGAATTAGATCTCGTGTTTGTTTTCTGGGTAAAGGTCTAGAATAGCGGCTTTCCCGATGGAAATTCCTGACCCTAATTTTATGTTTGCTCTTTTTCAATTCATTCCCATTCCCTGTAATGGTTTCATTTAGCTGTATGATATACAAAAAAGAAAGAAAAACAAGAATTCTTACTTATAATATTTGCAGCAATCATCAGTGAATTACGTTTCCTCTATTTCCATTCTTATCTGCTTTTTGTTAAGTTTTCCTCATTTTTTTTAATATATATAGCCTAAGGCTACATGAACTATTAGAGGGACTGGGGATGAATTGTTAAAAAGGCGAAATAAAACCATATCAAGCTAAAAGTGTCTCTCTTTCTGCTGTAGCATGTCTCCTTCTATAGAGCCATTATTCTAGATATATGCTTGTTTTCTGAGCTGAGAGTAGCCAATTACATAGAATTAATTGGCTTACACATAATTCCTACTGAATTAATCCGGTGCATGCGCTGATCTCGCCTAAGGTTAATTTATTTCCTAAAATAGAGACTATTCACCAGAATCAACTGATTTCTCGGATAAAATGTCCTCCATTGGCATAAAAGTAGAAGCCCCAAAATAAATGCCACGAATTCGCCTGAATCTGATTATAGGACTGCTCATATTTTTTTATCCAGGTTGCAGCGGTAGCTAGCAACCTAGTAAAAGACGATCACGTCCCAAAGTAAAGAATAAAATACCCCATAACTCCTAAAACTGGAGTCAGATAAAAACAATGAAGTACACTATTAGAACCGTCTTGTCCGAAACCCCTTTATAGGAAACTTACCATCCCTTAGCTTGAACAGCAAGGGAAATATATTGACTTGAAAATCAAGAAAAGTGGCTGCAACCACGATATTCTGCACATACGGTGTGTTTTTTTTTCTTTCTTTTTTCTTTTCCACCTCAAATATTTTCAATAAAAAGGACCAAGTCGTGCATGAAAATTCTTACCAAACTGAAATGTTTTTTGCCATCATAGATTGTCTCTGTAAATCTGAACTTAGAATAATTTATTGAATTTAAAGGTTTAGATGGCTTGATAAGTGTAAGAAGCTTGTGCGAAATCACACGTAAGAGTATAGAAAATCCTTACTTTGTCTTGATGAGATACTTTTTTTTATTCCACCAAGATTTGAAGTTACTTGTGCTTTTATTGCAATATAGTTTGATGGCCTTATTTGCTAGTAAAATTGTCAGTCCTCCACCCCCACGCTCTCCTCCCGTCAGGTACTTTTCTCGCCTTAAAGCATAAACCCCATGGAAATGGCTTGCTTTGACAAATTTGACACTAAATATTCTCCCTCTCCCCATTCGTAACCCTAACTAAATTTATGGTAGTTCTCCTGATTCGGTTACAGATTTGTCAATAATAGTCAAATTCTTGCCGTTATTTCATCAATGAGAATTGAAATCTTAACAACCTGACCGCCAATTTTAGAATTAAACATATGTAATAGTTTGTAGTAGCAAATTACAAATAGCATTTTGCGCTAATAGTAATCAAAATTCTTAAGAATTCAGTTTTAAAAGCAATTACATACATAACAAGAATCTCCCTCCGTCCCTCCCCCACTTTTATATGCAAGATAATTTTCAATTTGTTTGAAGTTTTTATGCATCATTCTCTATTTTTAGTTACTAGCTTTTTGCTAAGGAAAAGGCGAACGCTTTTTCCTGTCTAATATATGTTCATTTTGTTTTCAGAAACGAGCTGCTTAGCTTCCATATCCATTTCATATATTATCTAAATACCCAAACTGTTCACCTTGTGACAGCGGAATGGTTAAAGCCGCGCCCGGGAACAACCGGTATCGAGGTTCAATCCTTCTTGCTCAAGGAAGTTGCCGATATAGATTGCGTATTGCTAATTTTTGTTAATTTGCGTATCATTTTTTTTTTCAAAATATCGACATTGTGGTAAATAAAAAAATGTAGATAATATTTGTGTTTTGATATATAAGCTACACTCAGCTCTATGATTATTCTTGGTAATATTAAATAATATCAGTAGTTTTTTTTCTCAAAGATGAACTACGTATACCGCGTGTTGCAAGGATTTTAAGGCTCGGAAATGTGTAGCCATAGTTTTTATTTACTTATTTATTTTTATTATAGCAAAATATCAAAATTTGCGGTAAATTAAAAAGGTAAAAATTCAAATCGAAATTAGCGGGAAATTAAAAAGGAAGATAATTTTTGCGTTTGGATATATAGGCTATATTTAGTTCTGTGATCTTGCTTGATAGCATTAGATAACATCAGGAGCAGCGTTGTCAACGCTTTGAAATGAAGTACCAGTTTTCTGGCTAACATTGTACCGCAAGCGAATAATTTGTACCAGCTGAAGAGTACGTTGAAAATTTTCTTTTAGAAGAAAAACATTAGAAGAAAGTTTTCGATAATCTAAAACTTGAAACAGATATCAGATTCAATAAGGAGCAAGTAAAACCAAAATGTACCGAAGAATTTGTTTGTACCAAAAATTTCCCAATATAACTTATTGTACCAGGAACTCTAAATAGTACCAAAAACGATGCAATTGGCGAACTACTTGGATACGGTACATTCCGTATCAATTTTAAGTATTATGTAAATATCCCAAATAATCCCATTGTGACAGCATAGTGGATAGAGCCATGGCTGTGAGCAACTTTGCCCAAGGGCGTATTCAATATTTTGTTTAGGAGCAGGGGGGGGGGGTAGTTTTTTTTTGGGAGGGGGCAAAAAATTACAAAACGCGTCAACAATTTCTTTTTACGCCTTTTTCTAAGTTGAACAAAAATTTCAAGGGGCAAGGGGATCAAACCCGGTAACCCCCCTCCCCTGGATACGGCCCTGTTTGGAATTGTAGTTCAATCATGAAAGAAATTCTCATATATAAATGATCAAGGTTTACAATTTTTTTGTGGGATAGATAGTATGAGGGTAAAAGGAAAGTAAGGGAAATAGATAAGGCGTTTTATTATGAATTGAGGTGTTTGGTAGAGGCCACTTTTTTAGGGGGGTACATAAAAAACCTCAAAAAACGCATACAATATTTGTTTATGTTCATTTTTGTTACGTTTTTACGAGTAAAACAAAAAGTTCGGGGGGGGGGAGGGGTTCAAACCGGGTAAATCCCCCCCCTGGATACGGCATTGCCATATGGCGTAATAATAAAATACTGTGTTGGCATGCTAAAATTTTGAGAGGAAGTGCTTAGCCCATATTTGTCCCAGCTGGAGATTTGAATGGGGGCTCAATTATTGATAAGGAAAGTATTATAGAGATTGGCAGAAATTTTGACAATTTGGAAGTGAAAGAAGATATTTTGTCCAGGTGGGTTAGAGGTGGGATACTAACACGATTAAAGAAAGAACATGACCTTGTGTGCTGAAAGTCTGAAAAATCAGCATTGGAATATATTGGTTGCAAAGCTAGAAACAAGGTACTCAAGATTGTGAGTTTGGTTTTTGAAAAGAGGAAAATGCCTAGTGAATTTAGGAAAAAGTGGAATGAAACATTTTTATAAGAAAGGTAGTAACAGTGAGGGTGGTAATTATAGAAGCATTAACTTGCTTTCTGTAACAAGCAAATTACTTTACATTGCATTACTCATTAGACTAAGAGATGTTATAGATAAAGTTTTAAGAGAAGAACAGTGAAGTTTTAGGAAGAGAAAAGGATGTGTTGACCAAATTTTCGCTTTTAGATTAATAATTGAGAATTGTCTGTACCTGTCGCTCGTTAGGCTAAACTTTTTTAGTGCCTTAAAAAAGCTTCTTGTTCCAATTCAACGGCCCTCGTGCTTCAGCAGTCTTCTGAAAATTGGGGAAAAAGTCTAACTTTACCGTAAAGTACGAGGGGCAGAGGAGGGGCAGCCACTCTCATATATAGAATAGTTACTTTTCGTTTAAATTTTAATGTTGCTCCTTACTTTCAGTTGAAAGAACTTCTTTTTATTAAATTTGTGATCATTTTTCAAATCATGCCGGGAAATCCCCCTCCCCTGTCCGAGGAAAATTTTATTCGTAAAATTTCCTCTTCATGCAAAATCCCCCAGCAGAAAATTCCCCCCCTCTTCTCCAAAATTGTCCTTATATTTTCCAAATAACAAATAGGATATGTAAACAACGGGAAAATTTGGTAACTTACAGCCCTTTCTCCAGGGGCTGTGGGGGTATTGTCATCCCCAACGGCATATTTATTGGACTTTTCAACTATGCTGAACTGAATGGCTATATTTTGACAGTACAAATACAAAGAGGGATAAATAACATACTGTGCATTAATAAATTGATGTAAAACCGCGTGAATGCCGCTAAACACTTCTGGAACCAACACTGAAACTGAATAATAAGGAACTCCAAACAGTTATTCCAAAGACTTGAGCTGTCTCCAGTTGCTAGATACCGTCAAATAATTTCTAGTTTTGTTTTGCTTGGAATCACCTAACAGAATTTGGTGTCTGTTTTTCTGAATAAGAGGTGTCACTCCAGTGACTTTTTAAATTTAGGAACTGACATTCTTAAAATGTTTGCATAAGGTAATAGATCTTCCGATTATACTTCTTTAAATAGTCTTTCTGTTGTCCCCAGATTGTTTCTTCTCAATATGCAGAATTTAACCCGCCGTTATTTTTTCTTCTGTTTCAGCATATGTTCAGACAACTCTCTAACTGTAATATTTAACACAAGTCTTAAAACCTGATGACTAGCCCAATTACACGATTTTTTGCACGAACGCACCCAATGTTTTCGAGTCATCAGCAGCAACTCGTAGCATAAGTATATATGAACAGTGGCGAAAAGTCCAATACTCTCCATTAAAGATTTTTAACACATATCAGACTAAACCTCTCTTCAAGACTCCGCCTCTTCGCGCACGCGGAATGACAAATGTTTAGCGCATGACATATGCTGTGATCTGATTGAATCCCAAGAAGAACTGTCACATATTGGGAACCTCCTAGTCAGCGCGCTATGATGTGTGTCATTTTTGAACAAACTTTTCGCTACTCTTCATATATACTTATGCTGTGAAAGCAACTTCACTAGCGGCTATTAACTCATAATATGAACCCTTCCGATTCACTGACTGATGGCGATATTTTACAGCGATTGGTTAGTAGTGGGTACCAAACAGCCTAGTATGACCGTATCTTCAGGATATATGCTAAGTGACATTACATGATTAATAAATCACTTCTTTATTTCATTATATAAAACAAAAACTTTCTCTGCACATTTGCATGCCCTAAGCAGAGGCTATCTATGTTATTTACCCATCTTTGTATTCTTAGTATCAAACTGTAAGAAACGGGTATTTTTTTTTACTAGAAAAAACAGCAAGGGATTTTTTTTTTACCAAATAGGCGAATAGGCCTAGGACCACATTTTACTTTAAACATTAATGTAGTTTAATAATATTGTTGAAATTGTTTATAACAGTTTCATGTTGTTGTTTTTAATGTGAAACCAAGTGAAAATTATATAACTTGTTATATAACTTGTAGACAATCAAGAAATTTTAATAACATGTTTAAGGAAATATTCGTATTCTAATGTTTACACTGCTGTAATAACAAATTAGTACACATTCTATGTGTACTAATGTGTAATTGATATGTGTAATTGATAAGTGCTGTCTCAAAAATAAACTTGCCAAATATAACATCATTTCAAAAATTTATATAAATGGACCTGACGGTTCCCCACATCAAACATTTTAATGATGGCTTGGGATAGAATTTTAAAATATTGATTGTCGTCTAGATAGGGTATGCCTGCGGTTTTGTTAGAGCAGCTGTGACTGTATGGTGAAAAACAGATAATTTTCACAAAAATCTCGAAAAGCTTTTTTCACATTCGCTATTATTTCTATACAAACCTATTAAACAAGTTTCTCTGTTAAATAAATCTTTACAAATAGTTTAAAATTTAGATAAGTGATGTGGGTTTTTAAGAAAACCGGAAGGATTCGAGTTTTATTCTTAGGTTACAGTTTAAAGTTTGTTACTGTAATGTTAAACTTACCAGGTTCGATGATTCGACCACTTTCTTTGACTTCGTTATTTTATAAACTTCATTTCTATATGTTTCATGTAGACCTTTTGGTTTTCTTTTCAATGGGGCATGAAAAGATTTTAATCTTCTTTCTTCAAGTCTTTGCACGAATTCATTATATACTGCGTTTTTGGTATTTCTGTCAACGTTTTGTCCAGACGAAGCGGCTAGACACTATCCCACTGGCATCCACCAGCCGCCATTTCTGAATCTGACTAAGCTATTTGCTGGCATCAGCTGCTAAGTTAGTAACAGCTGCTAAACAGACTTGTGTTCTAGTGGCCTAACTTAAAATCAGATCTGCGGGGCTGGTTAGAAGGACCGAATAAAAAGCCTACGACTACGAGGCTGTATTTTTGCTTGCCCCACGAAGTGGGCTTCATTCACCCCTTTTTTATAGTTCATGTTTCATGAGATATATTTTTAGAAAAAGCTTCGACAGTATGTTGCAAAGTCTTCAAATTTGAAAAGATTTCCATTAAAGCTCTTTGAAACAAGCAAAACCTAGAAAAGGAATCTACCGGACCGACGGGTGGCTACTACAGCATACCATGTCGTTTACTATAATGCAAACATTTTTTTTTTCAGGTGAGGATGACTCTACGCTCAGGAAATACAAAGAAGCTGTAAAGAACCTCCTCATTGACTTGCCTGAACAGGTGTCTTCTGAACAAAAACAATCTGTTGTTCAATAATTTATATTTGCTTAGTATATTCAAAAATTTGAATTCTTCGTATTTCCTATCTGACTAGGAGCTAAGAAAATGAACAGATTTTTGCTTGTTTTTTTTCCTCTTGATTTCCCTTGCAGACTTTTAAGAGATACCACTCTGTCCGGAAGCGCCAAATAAGAACCTTATGTCTATGCCAGATGTTTTTCTAAACTGAATTACTAATATGCACATAAGTTTGTGTCACATTCATAGACGTGTTCGAATTAAACTTAAGGTTTAATTCGAGCATTGATGCAGCTACCCTTTAGACTTTGGTTTCAATATTCTTCAGGTTTTGTGAGACCACCAGGAACAAATTCACTTGTTTAATCGCGTTACATTCCGAGGGTCATGATTGCTCAACATCTGAACTAGGGTCAAATTGATTTTTCTGTGCAACGTTTCAAATAGCTGCTGATCTTTTTTTTTGGGAGCAAGCAATATATTGCTGCAGGTGATATTTCGATGGTGAACATCCTTTTGGAGTGATGAAATAAATTGAAAAGTGACGAAACTGTAGTTCCATGTTAAATAGAGAATCCTGCAATCCGAGCATGAGGGTCTTGTATCTAATTCTGATTCACTTTATTCTAAAAAGATTATTTTCTATTTTTAGTCTTTTTGCGAAAAAAAGAAAAAAAAATTGCCTTGAGTGTTGGGTAAAAGGGATGAAATACGATTGAAAATTGAAAGTTTTAAGGTGGAAATTCAGACCCTACATTGACTGTGTACGGTTTTTAGATCATCTATCACTACTCTAACAACCCTGGATTTGCTTATCCTGGGAGCACGTAATAAACTATTTGGGCTGAAACTTGATCCATCTACAATGATTGTATGTCATACATGTATATGAACCAATGGAGCCCCATTCTTAGAATTAATGTCAGTGTGTACAGTAGAATGTTTATTTCTTTAAGAGGATTTTAATTTGGAAATCGTACATAACAGTGTTCAACCACGGCTCATTTAAATTCTTTTCATGCTACACATTTGGTGTCGGTTCATGACAATTCAGTATTTTTAAGGAGGATACCGTTTGATTTTAGCTGTAGTAAAGCGTAATTTTGTGCTGGTAATTTGGCAGAAATTCAAATACATGTGAATGATAGCCTGTACAAGATTTATCAGCATAACCTTTTTTGAAATCTAAAGAATATCAACATGATTATGTGGACTATAAACGGCAAAATTCTGGGAAATAATAGTAGATTTTAACTGTAAATGCGATCAAAGAGACGTTTCTGGGGGTGTTTGACATGTATAAGAAATTTATGGCGTTGGGTGCGAGGTGATAGGTGTGGCTAAACACCCTTTCCCCGAAAAAAGGGATTTGGTCTCACTTTCAACACTGCAGTCTTCTTCCTCTTGGTTAGCAGTGTGCCAAGCTGTAATAAGAATTTAAAATTGTTCACTTACAAATGATTAAAAGTAGTCAAGACTACTAAGCATTCTTCTGTTGGCTGACGTAAACCTTCTCCGACAGGTGCCCGGTGAATGACGCTCTGAATGACATACTGTAGTAAGACGTTGTGTTGCTCCCGTTGCTATGATATACTAAAGTGTATTCCAATGTGGAGTCTGAGTTCTTGATTGTGCACCAGGTTCATAGTGTTTGATTTTCATTTATGCACGAACCGAAAACTTTCCATATGTCCGTCTCTGTTAGTTCGCGTCGCAATAACCCAGCTCGTTTTGGCATATGCGGCAGTTCTACCATTCACTTGAAAGAGCATACATTAGTGCATCTGTCAGGGAAGCTTTTGCCTTACGTCGTTGAAAAATGGGTGATCTAGATAAATTTTGGGTGCCTCAGAAAGTGTAAAAACAGTGTGTTAGGTGTTTTTGATTGTGAACGAAGGGAACACGGGGATGAAAGGAACAGAGGGAACACCTCTGCATATAAAGTGAGTTCCATGATATTTTTTTTAAAGAATGAGATGTCAATGTTAAATCAATGAGATTATTTCAAGTATCCCAGTTTGGAATGTCCTAGCCTGTTATTTGAAAAGAGAAAGTACGGGTCATTTGGTGGCCCACAGACTTGACAACTCGTTGAAGATGAAAATTTCATCAGAGCAAAGTAGAACGTGAAAATGATGGTTTTCACAACATTCAACAACATTATTCAACAACATGGTTGGTTATTCAACAACATTAGGAAAATGGTCTGGGAAATTCACCAGCGTATAATTATTCTGGAGTCTTCCAGGAGCTGTTGGAAAGGCGCATAATTCTTGATTGCAATATAAGCATTAAATTGCACTTGTTGCATATCCAACTTGGACTGCTCAAAACTCTTGGTGCATTTAATGTTAAGCTATGTGAGCAATTCCACCTGCATTAAAATAGCTTAAATGAACAGTAAATTTGATGATTTTTTTTCCAGTTTTTTTTCTTTTTGTGCATCTTTGGTCACTTAAAACAACGAGAAAATCTTGTTGCTTAAAAGCTTTATTTGATGGATAAAAACAAGAATTATTTGTGGATCCAGTGGCTAAAATTTTGCAAAGACAAGTCATTGTTGTAATACAAGATAATTGATGTACATTAATGTGCTGAATATAGCTAAAATATTAGCAAAATTGGTGCAGCTCGAGTTGCAAGAGTGCCTTATGGAAAAGGCGCATGTCTAAGTTGGAATCAGGATCAGATAAACAAAAAGGAGACAGCCAGAAGTTTCCCAAACACCATAGATGAAAACAGCAGGGTGAATGAGTTTGATTTAGGAAGGCTCATACGCATATACAATCAATGTCATTCGAAGCAAATGAATATGCTCATTTTCAATTACTCCAGGGACACTAAGAAATGTAGTTCTATTTAGTGAATTTATTTATTGAATTCTTGTTTGCATAGCATTGGAAAAAGGATTAGAAGATAGAGAAGGATTGGCTTTTGTAGAATTATTCACTTCCAAATTTGAGACATTCAATTTACACTCATAACGCTTAAATTTACCCTAATTGACACAATAGAAAGACCAAATAAGTGGACAGCGTGTGAAATATAAAATTCAGATACGTTCCATGAAGTAGAAATCAAGTATATAAAACGTTTATTTCAGAAAAAAGTATTTATGGAAGTTAAACAAAATTTGGCAACAACTTTGGCATATAATTTATATAAACATGCAGAACAAATACTTTAAATGGAAAAATAGAACATTTCCTTCAACTTTTTTACCAAGCAATTATGCGAAGATGTTTCTCTAGTTCTACTTTGATTTTTCAATCTGGAAGACGAAATATACTTATTGAAATCTTAGTTATTTTGCTTCAATTCTGTTTTTGTCAAGGCAAAATATGCACAATAACGTTATTAAAACTTAGTTTTTATTTAATTTTCAAGTCAGTTGTTTACTCGTGGAACCAATACAGTTAATGGATGGGACTAAAAACAATTTTTGCAGTAAAAACATAAAATATCGATATTTCTTTTACGAAAAATTAATTTTCTTCTCTTTATTTGCGGTTAAGTGAAAAGCGTTATTGTAAAAATTGATTAACTGCTGATGTTATGAAAAGTTCAGAAATTGATCTGCAACTAGTATTAATTTTATATAGTGACAATCTTGATTGCTTCAGTTTTCGGATTTCTAAGTGCGAACAATGTTGAGGTGCTGACTTAAGAAAATGGATGATTTTGCGACATCAAAATGAAAAGAATAAACGAGGATATGTCGTTCCAGTGAGAAAAGGAACAACAAAAATGCAGATATTTTGGTTGAGACCTCCGCTCGACCGTCCTCAGGGCACGAAAGTAAATAAAGAGTAAAAATACACGGATAAAAGTTCCAAGGACAAAATAAAACGAATCTAAAAAAACTAAACATTTACCAAAAATAGGCCCTCTCCAAGCAAGGGTGACTAAGCATAACATGAAACACTGAATTGCTACTCAAACCTGGGAAGTCATTTCGTGCAATGCTTTTTTGAACGGTAGTCACTTACCAGCACGGCGGTATTCAAAGCCCCCCCCCCCCCCGAAATGTTTTTCCGACTCGTTAAAGCGTAGAAAAATACATAAAAACACATTTTTGATGCGTTTTCAAAGTATTGTTTGGCTCCCCCCCCCCCCCGAAAAAAGCCATGTGTAAAAAGAGGAATGGTTAAATCCTTAGTTGATCGAGTGCTAAAAATTTGTTTTGAAGCTCACATAGTGTCAGAATTGAACTATCTCAACGAGATTTTGTTTTGCAACGGATATCCCATTGATTTCATGGTATATATTGTAGAAACAAAGTTTAGAAAGGCAAAAAAAGATGCACCAAAACCTGTTATATTCCAAAATTGAGCGATAAACAAAGAAGATAACCTCATTGTTTCATTTAAGGTCCTAAACAAAATACAAAGCTTTTCAACTAGGGAAAGGATAAAACTAGGCCCGTTGCGTGAAGCGGAATGAATAAGATCCCCCATGTTTGTGGTTATTTCTATATTGGGACGACTCACCAACAGTTAGGAGAGAGGCTATTAGAACACAAATCATAAACAAACAAAGTCATGAAGCAACGCCAAAGGTCTGAAACTTTTAATTCCGCTTTGACTCAACACGTTTATGGTAGCTATCACCACCTCATTTTATTTGATAAGACTTCTATTGTTTTCCGCGTTAAAGGTCTCGCTCAAGTTTTCAGGGAGGCAGTTGAAATGAATAAATATTTACACCAAAAAGTCGCCCTTTTTAGAAATACCGACGAAACTTACCCAAGCCCATTTATAACGAAACTAGAAATTCCGATCCTTAATGCAATTTTTGTTCACAAACTGCTAATTCAAAACCAACCTCAGATAAAATCATACTTGGTAAGCCATTAGCGACTTAAAATGCCTTACACAAAATTACCCCTGGTTTTAATAGCCGTAGAGTTTTATGCTTTCGTTGATTACGCTTTCACCGTTACTTATAGAGGGCCTATTTTAATTTAGTGTTTGTTTTGAGGTTCATTTTGTTGTTACTTTGTCCTCGGAACTTTATCCGCATTTTTTTTTTTTACTTTTTTTTCTTCTTTTTTCAGTGGATGGAATGTCCTTGTTTTTTTCTTCTCCATAAACTTTTTCATTGTTCCATGCACAGGCAGTGTAATCTTATAAATTGATTATATGTGTCTGTCTAGCTTTGCGCTTAATAAGTACTAACTTATTGATTAAACGTCAGAATATAAGTTAGACTGGAAACTCAAGCTGTATTCAGCGATAAAAATTTCAGATCATCCAATGACCTTCGGATAGGTTATGATGTTATTGTGATATTTGTTGACGATTTTGTTAGCCTAGCTAAACTTTTTTGCTTTTCCAGTTCGACTATGTACTGCAATGCAGGTTTCGGTACTGCTTTTTTTCTAATACTAATGGAGGCATATGAACTACTGAACATCGGCTAATATTCAGTTTCACACGTTCCTTGGTTTAGATTCTCTATGATTTGATTGAGAATCTGCCTCTCTTTATTTTCAGTAGATATGAAGTATTGATATATCGAAATTATCACATTATTTCAGGAAATACTATTTGGGGGCACCATTCAGCATAATCGATTTGACTATACGCTTTGCAAAAAATGGCAAGTCTCATCCACCTTCTTCCTATCTTAGCAGAATGATGGCTATTATTTGAACCAGGAAAATACCGAACGGTCTCGTTCCAGAACCTAAAAAAGTAACAGTTTTAATTATCTAGAAATGGTAAAAAAAAAGTTTGAGCATTTGCATTCTGATTTCATTCTGAAGAAAGGGTCTCATCCTATTAATAGGTCAATAAATACAAGGAGAATACTATCCTCAAGGTTCAAAAGAGACGAACGCATGGTGTTCTCTCCTGGGGGATATGTGTCGACGATTTTGTTGCAAAATGTACAAGCTCGGCCATTATATTTTCCAATCTATTCAGTGAGTATTTCAAATTCGCTTGCTCAAAATCTCGTGTGGAAAGAGTAGTGCCTTCCTCCTCTGTTTCCCCTTCAGGACAGGATGAATACCTGCAGTTCGAACTGAAATCTGTCCTTTGGCGTTAGGTCGGTCCTTTTTGTTATCCAATAAAAGGCGTTACTAACTCTGTTAAACAAGATTCAAATGTATCTAAAATGGATTTACTCCTTGGGTACTACTTGCTAATTCTAGTACCATAATAAAATGAAAGATTAATATAGATGGCATAGGTGACACGCTCTGAAATCTCAAGATTAGAAGGTTTTTCAATAATTTATTATGCTTTCCATAGGGTCCTCCGTGTGGGGCACTATTTTTTTTAAGCCCTCTTCATAAAATAAATATTATGAACGTACGTGCCAATGGAATCAGTACTTGCTAGAACCACCGAGTTTGAAAAACTGAGTTTAATTATTTGGCTCCAGAAAACAGGAGTTTAGGCATTCAGAAGGTAACACTGCCCCTTCACCACCCCCTGGGCATAAAAAATCGGAAGTCATCAGAAATCCATTCCTTTGAACTATTAAGTATACGGGGTTATATCCAAATAGAAGCAGAGATAATGTTTGCCCTTTTCTGCCAAGACCAAATTCCAAATTATCAACCTGAAAAATTAAATTTGTGACCTTAAGGCGGTTGGAATTTCCTTAAGGCCATTAGGATTCCCAGGATAAATTCCCAACTCCACTTGTTCAAATTTTTGGGTGTTGGAATTAACAAAAGGCTCCCCTGATTTTTGATACAAAAGGTACATGCATGGTACTGAAGAATCGATTCTAGGGAAAAATGAGTAAATTTAATTTTGATTCAAACAATCCCAGGCAATAGCAACCAAAACTAAAAAAAAATTGCTTTTGAAATGTTTTAATTCAAGTTCAAAATTGAGCATAAATAGGGGAGGGGTGGAAATAAGGAACGTGGCAGATGCTCTCATATTTAGGATATATTTAATAGGATACTAAAAGCGACCCGAATGAAAGTTTTTCTTTCAGTGAAAAATAGAATATTATGGAAAAATGTTCATACTTTCAGGAAAAAGGAAAAAACTCCCAAAATGGGGAACAGTCTTGATGAAAATTACCCCGTGCAATTCAACATATCCAAGAATCCTAGAGTGGAGCATTAAACTTCTGTATTCAAAACAGAAAAGTTTGCATTCTGTGTGTGAATGCTGCCCACGGACGCATGTTTATTTGCTAGCTTATTTGTTGTATTTTCTGACAGGCAGGGGCGAATCTCGAGCATTTTATTGGCGGGGGGGGGCAACAGGGGTCTATATCCGGATAGTAAATGGGCATGGGGTTTATGATAATTTTTTCTCCACATTATTGAGGGGGCAACTGTCATCCCCCCTTGCCCCCCCCCCCCCAAAAAAAGCTCCCGCTGACAGGGGTGACTGTATTAAACCAGTGGCTGTAGAATATCGTTAAAGGACCCTTTTAAACGGAAACTTAAATTTGTATCGCCTTTTTAAGGAGCAAAAAAGACAGATCAGAGCAAAGTGATGATTTCTGCCATTTTTGTCAAAAAAAAGCAAAATTTATCTGACTAGGGCCAAAATGCCATCTAGCGAGAATTCTGAAATAGACATTGGGCTTAGAATTATCGAAAAGTCATACATATTGCCTCTCAGTTTCAAACGCCTCACAGCCACGTATGTACCTTAGTTCTGCTCTAAGACGGATGATAGACTATTATCACCAAGCGAAATTAGTCATTTCTATACAATTCTGAAAAAGTTAAGCCAGCTTTACCTCTCACAGAGATTATCTGTCTTGGCCTTACTCTAATTAACCATGGCTATCAAGTTTTTTATCACTTCCACCAAGTTGATGATTCAAAAGTCAACGGCCTTGTATTTAGCCTTGTGATTTGCATATAGTGTCTTTTTTTCACTTTTTCTCTTTTGTTAATGCTTCGTCTTTTTCACTTTTTTTTAATGGCACGTTTTCAAATAAATAATTACAACAACAACAATAATTATACTAACATGCACTCCCTACAATATAATTGGTTGTTATACAGACCCTATCAGTAGTATCAGGAACTGCATAGCTGCACATCAGCTATTGGAGAGGAGAATCCGTGAATATCTATGAGGGGCGAGGTTTCCAAAGCCTCAAAACGTACATTTTTAGGGCAAAAGTTTCCAACTTTCCCTGAGAGGTTCTTCGGAATACTATAGAAGTGGAATCTACTCACAAGATCCATTCCATTGGGAAGAATTTGTTTGAACTAAGTATGTAACATGGAGGCAGAAAGAGTTATAGCTCCACTGTTATTGCAGTAACACATCTAGTGATCATATTAAAACGATAAGCCGCACAAAGACCGAAAGGGTGTGTGACACTCTCTAACAGCATTATTTTTCAAATGACCCCTCCCCCCCTCTAAAAATGATCAGAAACATCACTTCGACATTTAGTATTGTGGTAAAGCTTTTATTTTAAAGCTAGTAAAGGTTGCATTCAGCTTGTTGTATACAAGTGTAAAATACCTAAGGATTCAAATACTTTAAACCTTTATTGGGAACATTTTCGAATATCTTAGATAAAGCTGACTTAATTTTCCTAAGATATTCCATATTTATCGCATTTTTTGGGTGTTGGAATATCACATTGCCAATTTAGCTACGTGAAGATAAAATATGCACTTCTTAAAGTCATGTTATTATTTTCCCTGTACAAGTGATCTGCATTAACACCAATTTGTCTGCTCCAAAGTACAGTTTTTAGTCATTGATTTGTAAAACTTCGCGGTTGACGCTCAGTACCTGCAAATTAAGGTGTCTCACCACTTCCGTGGCACAAGTAAATTTTTAGTTCGTGAATCATCTTGAATTCATAAATTCATTATCTGTCTACATAATGCACTTGTGGCCCTAGTCAAGTCGAAAACTTATATGTTGCATGTCCTACTATGAAATGCCAATGGCATGCCTCAAAGAAACCATGGCATCAATAATTTTCCGATATTTTTTCTTAGTTTTCTGTATGAAAATACACCGTTTGAACATATAAACTGAATTGCTTTAGAGTATTCTTCTGATATCCAGATTCCTGTACAATGGAGTCAAAATTGAACGAGGCATTCTTAAGAAGCCGATCTAAGCTCAGCGGAAGTGGGTATTCATAACTATTGTTCCAAGAAGATTAAGACCTCTGCTACGATCAAATACTTAGCAACTGAACCCTTCTAGGAGAGATATATATATATTGCTTGTGATTTTTTTTCTTATAGCCAATATATATATAATATATATATATATATATATATATATATATATATATATATATATATATATATATATGATAGAAAATGATGTATTTATATAGTTTTTTACATTTTTTCAAGGAAAGGATCTGAACCCTAACACCACCATCTTCGCCCAGTCTCATGCATAGTTTCCCAAATTTTCATTTTGCGAATACATCTTTAGTCTAATGCCAGAACCCAAAACTTTCAGTGAAGTTTAAGTAGCCTTCATGATATACCAGCTAGAAAAACTTTGTCATAATATTACGTATGTAACTGAAAGAATGACTTATACAAGCTATTGAAATCACTACTTAAGTCGAGTGCTATAATTTAAAACTTTAGACGAAGAAGTACTTTTTTGTACAAAGTAAAAAAAAAAGTGTGTGAAAAAAATCTTTGTATGACATGAGAGGTAGCTTCAGACTTAGATAAGACGTCAGAAATAAAAGAGGGTTATAGCAGGCAATCAGGGAACCATAAAATTAAATGAACAAGCAGAACCATCTAAGAATACCCGAATTTGTGGCTCCCCTTTTGGAAATGGTTGTCAGAAAATATTCAGTCCTATTTTCAAGCAAAATTTTTTTCGTGTGTTTTGTGTAAAGGAATGAAGCTTTAGATGGATATTGACAGTTTTGGTGGATTCCATAGCCACTACTTCAGTAAAGTCGTGTTTAAAAGGCCTGGACCGGATGAGATAATATACCAACAGTAAAAAAGAAAATATATGAATATATGCATTAAGATCAAATTTATCCTGAAAAGCTAGTTAGAACATACATTGAGATGAAAGGCAGATTAATGCACGAGAAAGTAATGCTAATAAATGTAACTTACATCCGAACGTTTCATCAGAGGTATCATTAAAGCCACAGTTATAGAATCCATCGCATAGATTTTCTTTGTGTAAACATATACGACTTACAACACATTGAAATTGGGTGCAATAGCCTTCTTCAATACTTTCAACTTCTGTCCATATTGCACGGAATCCTGGGGCACCCACTGCCTTATCTGCTATGCTGAACCTGTATAAAAAAATTTAAACTTATTAGTGCATGGTTTTGCATATAGACGGGGGAGGGGCAACTTCAAGTGTATTATGTAGACACTGATTCACTCCCGTTGAAAGTTAAAACAGATAATCTGTTGGACGATTTGTAAAATGATAAGCGCATTTACTATTGAATGAACTACACCAACTGTCCATTTACCCGGAGCTAGTGAAGCGCCAGACCCCAAATAAGTTGTTATTTTTAAAGTCTGAGACGAAGGTGTACTGCGTGCGAACGCAAAATTAGGATATCAAAAAGTCTGCAAAGGGGTACCTTCACACTATGTAAAGCAAAATTTCGACATGAGTGCGTATAGAAACTGTTTAGAGAATAATTTAATTCCAAGAGCGAAGGTCATCGCCATTCGCTCTTTAAAATATAAAAACTATGCTGTTAGTGTTGAAAAAAATGCCATATCGGACAAAGTCTATGTGCGCGTGGACAGTGTGATAGTACTACCCCTCGATCATTACCTTACATCTGATCCAGACGTA
The DNA here is from genome assembly GCF_049724085.1 of Artemia sp. Qi Xiang Cuo. Classification (NCBI taxonomy): domain Eukaryota; kingdom Metazoa; phylum Arthropoda; class Branchiopoda; order Anostraca; family Artemiidae; genus Artemia; species Artemia sp. Qi Xiang Cuo. The sequence continues at coordinate 37,132,591 of NC_142795.1, forward strand.
TGTGTAGAGTAAAGACGGCATCTCGGTTTGGAGAAAGCTCAATAGTTGTTGGGAAAAGGGTTCTTTTTTCTTCCCCAACAGTCTCTCAATCCCGACAGTCTCCAGCTCATCAGTGTGTTTTCTAGTGTTTTTTACATGTTTTATTTATTTTTTGCGCAAGGTGGAATCGCTGTTTAAAACAGTGCTTAATATTATACTATGAATTTACATGCTGACAACCACCCCGCCCTAGCGGGCACCGTGCCTTCCGACCGCCATGTTTTCCGGCCAGCCAACCCAGCCTCCAGGGAGAGGCATCCTCGAGTGTTTTTAAATGTCTATGTATATGTGTTTCAGTGCTTATGTAAATATGTTTTAAAAATTTGTAGTGTATTTATTTGTATATTAAAGAAAACATCTATTTTATTTTTTTAGTCTTTATTCAACGGATTCAGATTAGGTTAGGTTTGTTGTATTTTGATAGCGAGATGAGTACTGTGTACCAATTTAAAACTCCATTCAGATCATTTCTCTGCGGACCATCATTGTCTGGAAAAATAACACCTTTAACGAAAATAATTCCAAATCGTGTTAAAAATATTTTTACAAAACCCGAAAAATATCCATTATTGCTGGAGTGTGTGGCAGGAGTCCATTGATAAAATAAAGACTATTGCGCCAGACATAGAATTAATACGGGGACTTGACGCGTTTAACATTATTGAACCAAACTCGTGGTTGATTATTGATGTTATATCAGAATACATTGAAGAATAGTCTCAGGAGATCTTGCAGTTATTCACGGTCCGGTCTCATCATGAAAAAATTTCCGTAACCGTTGTTCTCCAAAATCTCTTTCATCAGAGTAAATATAAGAGAACATTTTTGAATTGCATTTACTATATCATCTACAGGACTTCGCGTGATTCAAGTTCTGTTATAATTTTAAAAAAGCAAATATAAGCCAGTGAACCGAATTTTTTACTCGGCGTACAATCAAGCTACGAATAAACCTTACGGTTACTTTCTATTGGACCTGAATCAAATCACACCCGAAGAGTTTCGTCTGGTCATGGATATTTTTGACATTGAAATTACCGTATATCTACGCGTGAATAGTAAAAAAGGTAATTAATTGTCATTATGACACTGAAAAAACTACATGAAAACACATATTTATTTTCCGTCCTAGGTAATTGAAAACCACGGCTTAGAAAGGCTATACTCAAACATGGCATTGACAATGAATTCATTAATATCTTCTTTGAGCTTTGTTTGAATTTAACTGAAGGCAATATTAAACTGCCGGAAGTAGTTAAGCAACGGAAAAAGCAACATCGTTCAGTTGCACGTGCCCTAGCTTGCAAAAAGAAAGGAAAAGATTTAAAAAAAACGGCTTGTTCAAGCGGCTGGTAGTTTGTTTTCATTGTTACTGTCAATATTCGCGGGACTTGTAAACACTATTCTGTGGATGGCTAAACTATACAAATTAACGCCAATAGAACTCGCCCTTTCACCAAAGGGGCACTGTGAAGATAATCTTGACAAAATTTATTAGCAATGAAACAATTGCCGATGATGAAAAACAAATTTTGCTTCAAAATGCTCTTCGACGTGTCGACAAGCGTAAGCCCAACGTGAAAGACCACCCAAAGCAAATGTCATTGATCCACCTCAAAATTTACCATCACCAACGCAAATACCGCCAAAACAGGAAGAAGATTTATCTAAAGTTTTATCAAGTGTTAGATCTAATGCCACAATCCTATCGTGAGAAAAGTAAAACTCTTTGCCTATCTCGCTGAAAATGAATATGTACAAATTGATGACAAAAAGAATGAAGTTATAATCCACGGCAAGAGTTACAATTTAATTGATTTGGTATTAGAATTTATTGCAAATCGTATAAGACTTGAATCATTTAATAGTTATTTGTATAAATTTTTAAAGTCATCAAAATTTGCAAAAAGTCTTATTGGGAATAAACATGTTTTAAAACGATTAATGGAATATGGAGAAATATCAAAAAATGTTTTTAAATCGTTTTCGGAATATACTAGCACGCCAAGTGGGGGTGATGATTTAAAAGTTATCAAACGAAAGCGTCTTAATCACAGTGCATCACTTATTAGTATGCAATGAGTAGCGGACACTTTACACCGCGTTTAATTTCAAAATGGCGCAAGTTCTGAAATGTGTTTATGAAAATATTGACGAAGCGGAAAGCTTAAGCTCCCCCACCACACTTGTCCAAATCACTGCAGTTGAAAAGAAGCTAGCGACAAAGTATTTACAGAATGAACCCAGCTACACTCTTCATCGAAATCATAGAGTTCGCGGTACTCATTATAGAAAAACTAAAGCCTTTTCCCCATTGCACATATTACAGGCAGATATTTTGACTCTAAAAGATATTAAAAGGCGTCACAATAGCCCGTACAAGTATATTCTACTTGCAATCTGTATATTATGCAATCTTGCAATCTTGCAATCTTGCAATCTTATGCATGCTTGCAATCTTGCAATACTGTATATTCTACTTTTTAGTCGCTATGCATATAACGTTCCATGGCGTTTAAAGAGAGGCGATGAAGTTGCTAGAGTCCTTGAAACTATATTTGAAGAAGATTCATATAGAAAAATTCAAAGGAATCGGGGAAGTGAATTTGTTATACTCTATCATAGTCGTAGTCCGATAAAGGCGGCATTAGCTGAGCGATTGATACGAACGATTCGACTTTTATTCTCGAGATATTGTGCATTGAAAAATACTGCTGCTCTTATTCAAGATTTAGATAAAATTATTTGATTTATAATCAACGTTCTCATCGATCCCTGTCCAATCTTATTCCTCTTGAAATTCATCACGACGATAACAACACACTTGACATTTTTCATAAACAATATTCTAATGAAGGGAGGCGAGTGAGAAAAAAGAAATTTAATGTTGGTGATACAATTCGAATCAATCGAACAAGTAATACTTTTGAAAAGGGTAATTACTTGAGGTCCACTGAATTTTTTGAAGTGTCAAAAGTCTTAGACACTAAACCTGTAACGTCTCATCTACGTAATATGAAAGATAACTGGATTCTTGGCGGTTTTTACGAGTATGAATTACAAAAAGTTAAAACCAATGGAATGTATCAGATTGAAAAGATATTAAAGAGTTGAACTCGCTAGGGTAAGACAGTTGCTTGTTCGTTGGCTAGGATAAAACTCTGATTTTGATTCTTGGATTACCACTGAAGACGTTCGCAATGTCCAGTGATTTTATGTCACATTATGTCCAATGTTTCTGACCTCCTCTATGATGATTTGAATAAAATAAGCGATTTATGGACAAAATTCTCCCCCGCCGTCAAATTCGAGGAGAGGTATGAAGTTGCTCTTATTGATTGTATTCTTAAAAATACTTATACTATCATATGAAAGGATCGTACATATGATATAAAAAGTTAGACCACATGATTGGCCACTCGTTACCGAGTTATGGATATAATTAATTAAATCGGCAGAATACCCCTTTGTCACATTACCATACAAGGAATATGGCAGTATGACAGATTTGTGTCTTGCTATCATAGAAGAATCTCTACTTGTAAAAATGGTGCCTTTCAATTTAACTATTCAATAGAATTCGAGAAGATTTACATTAGTTCTCAAATTGACAATGAGAAGGTGATTCTCAACGATAATATGAGAGATGTTCTTGGTTTTAAACTAAATTTAATCAATGGTAGAAGTGCTGGTACCATCAGCGGGATGAATCGTGCTATTTTTGGACACTATTCACCGGGCTTCTCATCAGACAATTGCATATTTTTTTATGCATCTTCATTTGATACATCGAGAGTCGGTAATACCGATTTCCCCCTTCGGCATATTCTTGAACGAAAAACCACTCATGAACACATTCACCACTACAATATAAAGCACCTTTAACATATTCCAGTCAACACTTCGTATTTTGGACTCTGTCAGGTAAGATTAGGAAGTGAATCAGGCGATTCCTTAGCTATAACAAAAAATTCACCTGTGATTGCAAGTCATTTTCGCACATTTAGTGAGTATGCCACTAGAAAAAATACTTTTATTTGTTCTGATATTGATTGCTCCGTTGCTACTCTTAAACCACGACAATTGGGTCATGAAATGGATAATTACAGGGGTCGTTCGTCAATGTACAGTTATGGTCTCGGCAATTGGTTTGCTTAGTTGTTTCTCTCTGCAATACCCCTCGCTAAAAAATATTTTGCAGCGGTTGCTGTGGATTTTGCGTCCTCTATGGTAAACGATTGGGGCTCTGGGAGGGATTTTAAAGAAAGTGTTTCACAAAATTTCAGGTCCGGCACTTGATTCAATCGGCGAGTGATTGAAATCCCGACAAAGCGGAAAAGGTTTACAAAGGGTGAAAAACACCCCATCACTCATCAGTTAACTCAGGTCAGAAGAGTAAAACATCGCTCTTGTCGAAGAAGAAAAAGAAAGTAAAAATTGTTAGATCGAAAACGGACTTCTTTTCCTAGAACTGGTATATCTACCATATAAAGAATCTCACCCTTCAGTCACCTCATCTCTAAATCTTTTCAATGCGGAAAATTTTGATGTGAGTGTAAAATATGGTTACTATGAACAATTTTATCCGCAACAACCCCTCTGTGGAAACCTACATTTTTAAATTTATTGTAGTGAAGATTATTTCAAAGATTTGATTTCCAAATTTATAGATTTACATGTGATTGTCAAAAAATTTAACAATTAAAAACCAAGTATGGCCGAGGGGGTGTCTTACGAAAATTGTGTACTACACACTTTATTTAGGCTAATCAGTAATAAATGGAACGTTGGTGAGCACAAGCGATAATCTTTCAAATTATACAAGTTATATACAATTCATGTTCATGACTCCAATGTTCTATAAGCTGTTGAGAGGTTTAGCTATTGAATATTAATATATAACGGAAACTGACACTAGCTATATACATGGAGATGTAGTAACTAAAGATTTATACTTGGTAGGGAAAATAAACCATGAAATATTTAATATACCTCAATGGTTGCCTCCCAATGTTAAGATTGATGTAAAACTACAACTCGCTCCTTCTAATTTAATTTTATGAAAAGTACTTGGTACTGCATCTGATGTAACAGTCTCTCTCATTTCGGTAATACTTCATGTATGAAAACAACAAGTTATGAGCTCTGTTGCTTTGCAATTGAGAAATTAGGAGCTAGTGGAAATAATATGCAACTGGCTGTCTCCTCCTTAGCTCCTTACTCTTTGCTGTTAGGTATGGCTTTTTTCCAAATTTTTAAAGAAAATTTGCAATTGGAAAAAAAGATTTTTCAAAGCACTAAAAAATTTTTGTTTAATAAACAAGGTGTTAAGAAAGGGGGGAGTCCCTTATATAAGTAATTTATATCTGTTTAAGTTTTAAACTTGCTCTTTACTTTAGTTGAAAAACCCTTTCTATTTTTTAATTAAATTTGATGAAACTCTAAAGTTTATGAATAGAATAATTTTGGTAACGCAGAAAAAACGATCAATATTTCAATGATCTCTGTTTGGATTTTGATGGGTAATCAAACAGTTCGTGGTAACTCAAACAGTTCGTGGTAACGAACTGTAAGTAAGGAGCGACCCGACTCAATAGTAAACGAAACTCTAAATTTTGATACCAATAGACATATCAAAAGAATCGGCTTATTATGCTGATTCCAAATATACAAGTTTCATTAAAGTTTAGTCTTACCCATCAAAAGCTACGAGCCTGAGAAAATTTGTCTGATTTTCAAAAAAATGGGGAAAGACCCCCTTGAAATCATAGAATTTTAATGAAAATCATCATCAGATTCAGCGTATTAAAGAACTCCACTGTAGAGGTTTCAAGCTCATAGCTACAAAAATGTGGAATTTTGTAATTTTTGCCAGAAGAAAAATCACGGATTCGTGTTCATTTTTTTTCCCAGGGGTGATCGTCTTGACCCAGTCGGCATATAACGTGGAAAGAGGGCTCATTCTAACGGAAATGGACAGTTCTGGTGCCCTTTTAAAGAGATAAAAAATTGGAGGGCAACAAGGCCCCTACGCCACTTTTTTCCCAAAATCGCCCGATCAAAATATTGAGACAGCTTTTTTGTTCAGCCTAGTTGAAAGGCCCACTAACTGTGTTTTCTGAGATAAAATGACCCCCTACAGCTCCTGGGGAAAAGATTTCAAGTTAAAAAATTGCTCGTTGTTTTATTTGTTATTGGGAAGTATCCACACATTTTTCGGATGGGGAGGGGAGGACGACTTTTCTGCTGGGAGAATTTTTCATGGAGAGGGTAGTTTCCAAGGGGTAAACTTTTCTTGGGAAATTTTACACTGGTGGAATTTGCCAGAATTCATATACGAAATTTCTGTATATGTCTTCCTTTCTCTTTATCGATTCAATTTTACGCGTGGAGATGTTAAGAGTAATTGTCCAGGGTAATTTTTGTCAGGATTGAATTGTCCAGGAGGACAATTCAATCCTGGACAATTTCCATGGAGGTGGAGCCAGGTATCTTGGCGTAATTTAAAAAAACGATCAGAAATAAAAAAAACAAGTTTTTCAACTGAAAGTAAGGAGCAACCTTAAAAATTAACACGAACAGAAATTAATTCTCATATGGGGGGGGGGGTTGCCCCCTCCTCAGCACCACGCTCTTTACTCTAAAGTTTAAATTTTGTCATATTTATTTAAAAACGACTACTGAAACATAAGGGTTGTTTAATTAGAACAATAAGTAGCATTTTTTTAAAGTACCAAAAAACTGTAAACGTGAACTGCGAGGAGTTGGGGAGGGGGACAATCCCCCTTATATGCGTAATAATTTCTGTTCGTTTTAAGTTTTAATGTTGCTTCATACTTTCAGTTGAAAACACATGTTTTTTTTCTTTACTTAATGAAGCTTAGAGACAAAAAGTTTTTCTAAAGGCAATGAGAAAAGTGTGCCAATTAAAGTAAAAGTATATAAAAATGAAAAGAGTAAGTAATAAAAAAAACACAAAAAACAATAGCCTACTTACAAAAACTAAGATATAAACTCGCAGCATTCACTTCTGTTGAGTAATGCCGAAGCGTTGGGCGGATATTTTTTAACAATATTGACAGTTTTGAACCTGGTAATCAAACACCAAAATATTTAATGCCTTTAGACTCAGTGTTTTGTAAAAAGTAATGCATTATCAAAGTAGTTTGTTCAAAGTAAAACAAAAACTAAGATTATGAAAATAAAATAAGAATTTTTAATTCAAAATTTTTAATTTAATTTTGAACACCAAAAGCCAGTATATTTGACACCTTTATGCTTCATAACTTTAAAAATTAAATCTTTTTCAAAGTGACAACTAGATAAATACAATCATTCCTGGAAAAAATGGCAATAAAACACAAAAACGTATCCGTTCAGGGGGAAAATACAGAAATTCCCAGCATTCCGTTTAGGGGGAATATTTCTGATTATAGTGGCTTCAAATATCAGCCCATGAGTACTCTTGCAATGCAAGCAAAAGTTGAAGGCATATTATCACCGAAATTCCCCCTTATTAAGTTGTTTTCCTTCTGTTTTCTATAAGTATGCGAACTTTCTTGTGCTGTAATAACTGCACTAATTACCAATAAACATATACATATTTAGGATCACCATGAAAAGCTGATTTTTTGATTGAATGTTATCAATAGTTAGGCTCTTATACTTTCGTTACTGACAAGGATCGTTATTTACTGACCATTTATTACTATGAAGAATTTGTTTTTTTGTTTTGTTTTTTGCTCCAACCACATCATATAGAAAAAATGTTTATGGAAAACTGATTAGAGGTTACTCAGTCACAAATTAGAACTTATATTTTTCCTTATTATGGGTCAAAATCCATTGGCAGGCAGCCAACAATCCGGCAGCACAATTTTTTCCGCGGTTTTTCCTTATTATGCTCCCTTTCCTTTCGTTTCCTTATAATTACTTTATAGTCCCAAATTTCAAGGGGGGAGGGCATGACCCCCCTGCCGGCACCCATGGGTAACGCCATATAACTTGAAAGTTTCTGGACTAAGTCCAAACAGATTATCTTGAAACTTCATTTTAGCATGCTCGCTAGTCTGGAGATAATATATATACTGAATTGCCACCCTATATTATAACTTCGAAGTGATCTGTTTCTTTTACTCTAAAGTTTTGCCTATGAACTGGATGTGTGATTGAGTACCAGTCATTTCTGCGTTGTCTAAAAAAGAAAAAGAGATGTTTTTCGATTTTTTCTTCTATTTCTAATAGCTTAAAAAAAAAAATAATGATTAGAAAAAAAACCTATTGTCAAAATTAGTCTACAATAGCTGCTAGAATGCATTAGCACTTACGCAACACGCATTTGATTTCCTTGAGATAGATGCTGCATCTGCTCAGGAGTAAGGTTTTCACCACAGAGCTCTATTGGGGAAAGACCAGCACCAACTTTGGACCAAACTCTAACAGTAGCCACAGGACATCCTCGTTCTAGGAAAATATTTGTTTTAACCACAGTGTAGATTGTATTTAAATAATAGAGGAACGATATTGGCCACCTACTAATTTGAGCTAAGATTTACTATTAAACAATGATAGCCAATACCGCCCATGATGATTTATGTTTTATACTTCTGAAAAACCGAAACTTTGACCTTAGTAACCTTGCAATTACACATTGTGCTACAACATGGTTTGTAGAGCCAAGGATTTATAACTGTACCGTCAACTGGGGTGAGATTGACAATCAGGGGTGATATTGACACAACCATAGAAAAATGCTTCTTTTGACTTTTGACGACAGGTAGTGTGACGGAAAAATCTAAGGAAATTCTAGATGGCTCTTTAGATTATCTTCGTCATTCAGTGGTCAGTGTGGAAATGGCGTCCATCGAGTAAAGATTGTCTGTTTGTGAACTGGTTGGGTAAAGTAAGTACTTTTCGTTATGTTAGGGGTACTAAAACTTTGTCTTATCACGAAAGAACAGACCACTGTTTTTTTGCTGTGGGGAATTAGTAGGGCTGTAAATATGATCAGAAAGCCGCTCAGTAAATATTTAGGGATTTACCTTAAAGAAAAAGGAGATGGATGAGTTGTCAAAGTCACCCCTTGGAAAAAGGGTATTTCGGGGTGACTTTGACAGTTATCCAAATGAAACGCGTATGGCGGAAGGTATAGCAGAATATAAGACGCGCTATCCAAACAAGTCTGCAGTTTCCAAAGAGTACTCTAAGACCCTAATCGCTCGACTATGGGATGAGATGGGGAAATATTTACAGAGACTATAAAAAACGAATTCAAGGCTTGTTAAATATTTCCCATAAACAAAGATTCCGTCATTGCAAATATACCCAGGGAAAACTCAACTACAAGCGACGCTGTCGAAACTGTCGGACAAGCAGTTATAGAGATGTTTGCTCGTATGCGCTATGGGAAAGATGACATCACTCCACAGTGTCGGCGTCAAAGATCGGAAATTACACCAGGGAATTGTATCTCGTTTGAAGACGTTATAAATGCCACAGCCAAGAAGATTGAAAAACAGAAAGGGAAGCAAGACCACTAGTGCGAGAGATAACGGCGGCTCTGACTCAAATGATACTGTTCCTGATGAAAGTCGAAGTGCCAGGAGTAAGAAGTCGAAGACTTTGAAAAGAAACTTCCCACACTTTGTTCAAGATTATGTTAGTTCTGACAGTTTACCAGAAGACCCTCAGTTAGAAAACGGTTTGGACTCTGATATCAGCATGGGACCTGCATAAGACCCTAGTCAGGGTCAGGCTACGATGGGGCACTATGTTGTGATCAATTTGGCTGGTAAGAAGTCCATATCATCATACGTAGCCAGAGTTGACAGACAATTTGATCTGAGCGAGGATGAAAATAAAAACGCTGGAATCGACATCGAGATGGAAATTACATCTCTAAAGTGCGTGGCTTCTTTGAGCTACAAGCTCGTGCTAACAGAAGAAGCAAGCTGTGTCTACACATGCCAGGTAGAAATGGTGTAGCCAACGCCTTCTAAGATTGGCGGCACCTCGACAACCTCTAGTCAGTTGGTTTTTGGGGTGGATCTGTCCGCTTTTATGATCCCCTAGGGTTATTCTTTTATTGAAACAACTGATTTGGCTTGTTTTGAAGGCTGTTTTTAGTTTTTTTTCGTTTTTGATACATTTGATACCAATAAACGAGTTTTAGAGCAAATCTGACGGTCTTAAGGCTGATGGTCCAAGCTGGTTGCCAAAGTAACCCAAAATCCTGGTGTCTTTGATAATCGACATTATCGTTAAAAATGAAGTACTTGCGTCTGAGATGCAATATTAAGCGTCTCAGGATGCCATCTCATAGCAAAAGTTTCACTTTTGGCACTAGTTTCAGATTTTTTTTTACCACCCTGCTAACTTTTAGAGGGCCTTAAAGTTGAAAACTATGTAAAAGTCACCCCAGTTGACGGTAATGAAAAGATGTTAAAAATAGCTAAAATCTTTTAACAAGACAATGAAAAACACTTTTTAATATAAATTGGTACTGCTGTATTATACGGACACTTCTAAAAAGCGAAGTTTGGTTAATGCTAATGAAATAAAATAGGATGAATATATAATAGTTTATAAACAAATTTGGGCTATATATTTGAACATTAGGGGGAGAAGGGGGGGTAAAGCATACCCTATATTAAATACGTAACCTAACATAACCTAGGTTCCTCCCCCCCTAAACGCCAAAAAACAACAGTTTAAATATCGTAAACACAATGAAAACTACTCTTTGCATTCCATTTCTGAACAGTGGTCTCTTGAAAATAACCAGTCTGCCGCGTTTCGTCTCTCATTAGTATATAAAACTGTACGTTTAATGCAACAGTACCGATAAATTTATAATGAAAGTCTGAATATTTGGTTTAACACCCGGAAGCCTTTATCAACAGAAAGAAAGTTACTCTAAACAAAACAAATAAATAAAACGCAACATACGCTATACAAAAAACTAAAAGAAAAGCGAAAAGAAAATCCACATTTAACTTTGAAATGTATTAAACAAAACATAAAATGTGAGTTCTCTTTTCGTTTTTCTTTTTGTATAGCGTGTGTTGTGTTTTTAAAAAAAATGTTTTGCTAAGGGTAGTTTTTGTTTTGTTTTTCCCCTGTTGATAAATGCTTCTTGATGTGATGCCGATATATAATCGCACTTTTATTATTATTTTGTATTTAAAAGTTTTGTTTTTTACCTTTTTGTGGCTTATTAAAGATTTTACCCGTTTTTAATGTATTTCCATTACAATTGTAAATGGAAAGGCAGTGTGGTCTAAGAAACTATAAAGCCAGGGATTTTTTCCCTGGCACTAGTCTTAGCAATTAGACAAGTGACAGCTATAAAGGTAGCCCATACAATAGACAATAATTTATCACAAAAACCTTTACTTCATAAATCAAGCAACGGCCAATGACTTTTTACTTATCCTAAGTAAAGGTAGAGACAACCCTAAAAGTATATGGAGCCAGTGGCTACTGCGCTCTTGCTTAGCTGGCAGAGCTACCAATTCTTGTGTAGCTGCCTAAATAGAAAAAGGAAAAGCAAAGAAAAATTGCCTCTGTTTTTACTTTCAATTTTTCTTTTATGATTTGTGTTTTTTAGATAATCGTCACATTAAAAAAAAAAATTAATATAGCTCACGCCATTAGGACGAACACTGTCGCCATATGTTTCATTAAAAAAAAAAAAAAATCATATTGCTAGTAAAAAATGGCTAAAAACCAATTATCAGTGTCTTAACAAATAAAGTTAACCTTGAAGCTATAAATATATTACTTTGAGAGTCATTCTTTGAAAAACAACCAGCTGTCCTAACAGTCATCCTAGTGAAATGGATTATCTTTTTTATTGTTTACGGCACAGAATGATCCTCCTTAAAAAAGTGTTTCAACTGTTTAGTTCTTTAAAACATGGTGAAAATACTGGATGGCGTATCGACGTTATTGCTGGTACTAAGAATTTAGCTAATGTCCATGGATGTATCCAAGGATACATCCATGAGTAATTGGAAAGAACAAAAAAAGACGAAGAAAAATAAAATTAGTGATCGAACTTTTTTCTACAAGTCTAGAATACGTCCATGACTGCAAAGTAATGTCTTTAAATGATTAAATAAAAAAAAAAGTTTTTTTTTAACTGAAAGTAAGGATGGCTACGTTACACAAAAAAGGTATGGCTAAAATTACAAACCTTTACACCTTTTAATTTTTTTGTTTGAATTTAACTTAATTAAATGTTTTTCATTTGTACACAAACACCTTATAATCTTCAGACTATTAAGGGGGAAATGCGATAAAATATTAGAAGTTGCTTTTGTCACTTTTATTGTTAAATCGACCAATCGCTTTCTTAAAAGACGATGCGCTTTTTACTTTATGGCAGCTATGTTTTAACATGGAAACAAAATACTAGTCCACAATCATACCTAAACAGGGCTAAAAGAAATAAAAGTAGAGAAAAAGGCGTAAAACCAAAACTAACACAAGCAGAGGATACGAACTACAAAAAAAAAAAAAAAAAAAAAAAAAAAAAAAAAAAAAAAGACACCCATGAGATACTTATATAAGATAAAAGTCAAGCCTGTGACTGTGAAGAAAAAGAGAGAATGAAACTGACCATTATTTTGTTGCTCTTTCCGAAACTTAGAAAAATAAATAACACGCAATTTTTATAACCGAGAAATGACATGCGAAAAATATTTTGCTTCACATGAGTAAGCCAACGTTCCAATTGACAAAACTGACACTAATTCTATCCAGCTAAGTATTTTGGCGGAAACAAAATTTAGAGTAAGAAGTGAGAAATTGGTGCGACATAAGTTACATAATTCAGCTATTTGGCATACAGATCATTTCAGGGAAAAAATTCCCTGAAAACGTCATATAGCACTTTGGGAAGCTAAATGTTTTTCACGTAGGCAAGGTCGTATCCAGGATTTTGTTCGAAGGGGGGGGGGGTAGGGGGATGATTACAAAAACTTAAAAAACGAACCAAGAAATTTGTTTATATGCATTTTTGTTACGTTTTTACGAGTCGGACAAAATTTCGGAGGGAGGGAGTTCAAGCCATCTAAAATCCCTGCTATAGGTACGAGCTTAGATATTTTCATTCTATCAAGTGGTTTGTAGTTATATCCACTGTCTTATGATTTTTTAAAACTTTTCCTGTTAATGTGACGTTACACTGTGCATAAAGGCTGCAGTTCTAGTTGCAGAACAGAGCAAAGAAATGGAGGAAATGTCCCCATCCTCCACATCAAACGGGTTCAGAAGTGACATCAGATTATGCAATATTCTTATCATATAAAACCTAAAATTCATATTTCATGGTCATCCCCTCCCCGTGTGTTTAACCCTACCATGAGGAGAAGAAGTACTGGTTGTGTCCCTGTTTAGTTCCTAAGATCAGTTTTGAAAATCATAAACAATAATAACAGTTGTATATATATTTTTTTGTTTTCTCTTTTTACTTTCAATGTATGTTCTGTTTTGTTCTAGTTGTTGCTTGTTTCAAATTCCTTTTCTCCAAAGCAGAGCTAAAAATTGCTATTCACTCGCCTGGAAAAATGACAGGAAATCGATTGCTAGTGAGAAAGAAACCTTTTTGTCCCTTGAAAGGGCCATAGACTTTTCTCTTTGTCTTCTCTATCCTATGGTACTTTAAACTGGCATCTTTGGTGAATATACAGTTCCACGGATTTGCATTTTAGTCGGCTATTCAAAGATCAAAAAGACGATTTTGCAGTAGGGTGTTGTTTTTGGAAAATATTTTTCTTTTTGCTACAAACTGTCGATTTCCCTTGACAATAATGAATACTTTAAGTTTTATAAGGTAACAAATCGAACTTAAATTGTACAGAAGGCAAATTGATTAAGCTTGAGAATAAAACGATGGATACAGAAATAAATAAAGTTGCCAATTTTAATTTTTATGTACCAATGATGTTGCGGAAAAAAGTTCATGTTTTGTGGTGTTTGCTTTTGCATTTTGTTAAAGAAAATGTTTTAGAGTACATTCCAGCCATGACCTGGTTAAAGTGGCTTCTAAATTGAAATTGGTTGCTTATTAGTGCTATTCTAGGGGAATATCCTTAGTTCTTGGGAATACCATCATGAATATACCCGAATTTAGCTGTTTTAGTACCCATTCAGGACTCACTGCATTTTTACACCAGATTACTTTCGTATTGGACTCATCACTTTTTTTTCCACCAAGTCAGGGCTTATTTCGTTTTCGAAAAGAATAATCATACCGTATTATTTCAGAGCTTGGACTCACCTTGTTTTCCACCAATTTAGATTTGAATCAGTTTCACATAGCGTTACTAAGTTTTACCGGCTAGATTAAGGCTGTTTTTATACCAATTTAGAACTTAGCCCGCTTTTGCAAATTTGTAATGAAAATTCCAAAGTTTAGATTTGGTTAATTTTTGTACCGAGTCAGTGCTTAGTTCATCTCTGTACCTGGTACGTCTGCAGTATGGACATAGTTATTTTCAAGTATATGTTCAGAACCAAATTTGTTGTTATATTCAGTCCAGACTTTGCTTGTTTTCACAACGAGTCAGGACTAAGCTTGTTTTTTCATCGAATCATTTTTGTACTGAAACCATCCGCAGCATGGACTTCGCTCTTTTTTCCTGATGTTCAGAAATAGGCTTTTTGTTACACTCAGTTCATGCTTCGCTTGCTTTCACAAGAATTATGAACTTATCAGTACTATCCCCTATCTACTTTCTGCAACATCCCTAGGAAATAACATGGGATTTCTGCAACATCCCTAGGAAATTAACATGGGATTTCTACAACATCCCTAGGAAATTAACATGAGCTTTCTGCAACATCCCTAGGAAATTAACATGGGATTTTTGCAACATACCTATCCCTTTTCCCATAGGATTTCAAAAGCACGCCCCTCTTTTCCAATAGGATTCCGAGCGCATGCACTGGCAAGATTCCAGGTGTCCCAATTTTTTTATATCATTAATTGGAGTATGGTCGGGATAATACACGATTAGCAATAAATAGAGTCCCTCGCACCTAGGCAATGAGGTTACCTGCTTCCAGCTGGCAAGATTCCCACAACACACCCTCGCCATTTAAACAGTCTGATAGAGATAGTGGCATGGGATTTTAAAGGGTCAGATAGGGAGTCTATAAGTTGAGCTACTTGCCCCTCAAGCCGTCGCACCTTTGCAATGTGGCTCATGTTTCCCGGTGTTCTATTAAAGGGAACACAGATGGCGAGATTCCTACCACACACACCCTGCACTCCAATGACGTCACACGACTTACCCCGTTTTAAACGGTTTGTGTAATATGGATGACCCAATTGTATGTAACCTTGCGTGAAGACCCATGGGGAATATCTCCGCTTGTAACTTAACGACAGCACACAGGTTACGCAATGACGGTTCTCATACATCATGCAAGGACAGCGCACTTCTTATGTAATGACAGTGCACACATCACTGTCACATAATACTTGTTTACGTATTTTAATTTCTCGACAAAAAGTTGAACGTGTTATTTTTCTTTCTTTTTAACTTAATGGCGCGCACTCTTTATGTAGAGTCAGCAAACGTTGCGTAATGACGGTGCACGAGCTACATAATGACAGTACAACCATCACTGTCACATATAACTATTTTGACATTTTATTTTTTAGCTGAAACGTACAAAGCGTTGTTTTTTTTTTCTTTGACCTTGCTAGGACTCGAAAGTTCAATTTCCTTCCAATGGAACAACGCTCCAAGCAACAGGAATAAACTGCTATTCCCAGTATTTTGTCCGACTCAATGTATTCCAAATATAATCTTTTACAGGCAAGAAGATTTCCAATTTGTTACACACGCTAGAAGAGCGTATATACTGCCAAATTTGATACTCAGTCGGAAAACTTTTATTTCCAGAAATTATACCTCTTAATTACGTAACGGATTTTAATGAGTGCTACCAGATAATATTCTGAATTGTTCTTAATTTATTTTTTTCAAAAAAAAAAAAAAAAAAAAAAAAAAAAAAAGATGGGGTGCTTAAATTATGCGAACACCTAGGTATTAGAGACGCATCCTAAAAAAACATATCTAAAGGATCAAGCTTATTGTAAATATACGTTTTATTAATTCAGACAAACTTACAACAATATTAAAACAAAGAAAAAACAGTTAGAAAAACACAACAAACAAAAAATAAAACGTGAAAAAAGGCTTCCAAAGGATGGTAATATAGGCAAAAAGAACCGTGTATTATGGAAACGCGGTGGGTCCCAGCAATCACTTTACGACGGGCAAGATTGATATTAGAGTTAAATTTAAGCAATATTAAGAGCTTTTGACGAAAATATTCTTGTCTTCTTTGAGCCAAGACTATGAATATTTCACACCATTGTGAGACTACATTTCTCCCCCCACCCTACTAGCAGTCATTTCCGGGGGGGGGCAATTTTTACTAGGGCCATGCTAACACTTGGGGATTAAAAAAATTATTTACCTTATTTTAATATTTGTTTCATATTTTAATATTTTCTAGGGCTTATGGCCCGAGGTCTGGGAATATGATATTATTTTAATATTTTTCGATATTTCCCTCGGGTTCAATAGATCCAAGGCTTACAAAATTCAAACATGAGAGCGGAATGGCAATGCGACACGTTTTTCACACACGTCTGAGGGAAATTTTTACTAAGGATATGCTAGCACTTGAAGATTTTAGACAATTATTTACCATATTTTAGAAGTTGGACACGGCATATTGAAGGCGCCCGGAATTAGAGTTGAAATCGGTTATCAATTACAAATCTAGTTAATAGAACCTTTAAAACAGGACTCTGAAGTTTGAGCTTTAAGGCTGCCCCCCTTCCCCCTTTAGCCATTATTTCGAGAGGGTAAGGTTGATATTAGATGCAAATTTTTAGGCACTATTGATGTATTTTTGAGAGCTATTAACGAAAATGCCTCGTTTATTTTAGCCAAGACTATGAATATTTCACAGCATCGTGACAATATGCCCCACCCCCTAGCAATCATTTCCAGAGGGAAGGGATGATATTAGATGCAAATTTTTAGGCATTATTGAGGTATTTCCGAGAGTCCTTAACCAAAATACAGCATTTGCTTGACTGGGATGTTAGATTTTCAGCCCCTTCCTTCCACGGTAAAAATTTGTTAACGCCTCTACCTTAACTTTTAAGCTATAGAACATGATACTTCAAGCAGTTCAAACCACAGAGACATTACTTGGCTGCCGCCTGACATCACATCATCATCTCTAAGACATTTTTTCAGATATTTATTAATAAAAATTGTACTTCAATCGGGCGATTCAAGTTTTTGGCGAGCCTGGACTTTCATAATAACCTACATAACACTCCACGTCACCTTGACATCAGGCATTTCCCCCTCCATCATCCACATGGCACCACCCTTAGGAAATTTTCAAGCTTTTCCCAACGAAAATAAGCTCATGAATCTAAATTTAACACTGTTTTTACTCGAACAGTGGAACTAGGCATTTCGTTGTCAGAACGTCACACTCCAAGTAATTAGCACCAGAGTGTCACGGTGTAAGGCTATATTTCCAATTACTGTTATTTTCGACAATTCCCAGCCCTCACGGCCATACCGTCACGGCTTTACACACCTGCCATCCATGTCCATCCATCCCCCCTCATCATCCCTAGGACACTTTCAACCTTTTCACTCCAAAAATAAGCTTGTGACTCTAAATTAAACAGTATATTATTTTGAACAGTGAGAGGTCAGCATTTCCTTCCAAGAGCGTGATACTCCTAGCTATTCAGCCCACAAAACCACACTGTAATTACTGTCTGACACCCCTGCAACACCTGTCATCAGCATTTTGAGCTTTTCCTAACGTTTGAATACCCTCAATGGATATATTTTCTATTGCTATTATTTTCCAACGATGCCCGGCACTGTGTAACACTGTTACTAATCTGCAACACCCCACTGACATCACATCATCATTCCTAAAATATTTTTCAGAATTTCTTGTTAAAAACTATTCTTCAACCCATTGATTCAAGCTTATTGCAACCCAAGCCATTCATTATGCTCCACAAAACACCCCGCTACTACGACATTACACGCCTGCCATCCATATGGCACCTCCCCCTCATCATTCCTAGGACATCTCCAACCATTTCACTTCCAAAATAAGCCGGTGAATCTAATTAAAACAGTTTATTTTTTTGAACAGCAAGAAGTCGGCATTTTTATCCTAGAGCATGATACTCCAAGCAATTCACGCTACAGTACCACACTATAATTACTTTATGGCATTCGTGCAACACCTGTCATCAACATTTTAAGCGTCTTCTAAAGTTTGAACACCCTCAATGGATATATTTTCTGTTGCTATTATTTACCAACGATTCCCGGCACTGTGCCCCTCTATTACTACTCTGCGGCACCCTTTTGACATCAAATCATCATTCCTTAAATATTTTTCAGGCATGTCTTGTTGATAATTATGCTTCAGTTCATTGATTCAAGCTTATCGCAACTCAAGCCATTCATGATGCCCCACAAAACGTTCCCACACCATCACGGTTTTACATGCCTGCCTTCCATATGGTACAACCCCTCATCATTCCTAGGACATCTCCAACCATTTTACTATGAAAATAATCTGCTGAATCTAAATTAAACAGTATATTTTTTTACAAGCGGGAAGTCGGTATTTTGTCCTAGAGCGTAATATTCCAAGCAATTCACGCCAGAGTACCAAACTATAACTACTTGGTGGCACCCCTGATACGATTATCATTAACAGTTTAAGCTTCTTCTAAGGTTTGAACACACTCAATGGATATATTTTCTGTTGCTATTATTTACCAACGATTCCCGGCATTGTGCCACTCTATTACTACTCTACGGCACCCCTCTGACATCAAATCATCATTCCTGAAATATATTTCAGACATTTCTTGTTAAAAATTATGCCTCACCCCATTGATTGAAGCTTATTGTAACCCAAGCCATTCAAGATGCTCCATAAAACACTCCCACACCATCACGGCCTTACACGCCTGCCATCCAAGTAGTATCCCCCCTCATCATCTCTAGGACATCTCCAACCATTTCACTCCGAAAACAAGCTGGTGAATCTGAATTAAACAGTTAATTTTAGAACATCGAGAAGTGGGGATTTCTTTTCTAGAGCATGATACTCAAGCAATTCACGCCACAGTACCGCAATATAACTACTTTGTGGCACCCCTGAGACACCCGTCATCAATAGTTTAAGCGTCTTCCAACGCTTAATCACCCTAAATTGATAAATTTTGTATTGCAATTATTTTCCAACGATTCTTGGCAGTGTGCCACACTATTACTACTCTACGGCACCCCTCTGACATCACACCACTATTCCTCAGACATTTTTCAGACTTTTTTGCTAAAAATTATACATTCAACCCATTGATTCAAGTTTTTCACGAGTCAAGCCCATCATGATATCCTTCAAAGCACTCCCACACCATCACGGTTTTCCTACGCCAGCCATCCATATGACACACCCCCTCATCTCCCCTAGGATATTTTCAGCCTTTTCACTCTAAAAATAGGCTTATGAATCTAAATTAAACACTATGTTTTTTTTAATAACGGGACTTGATTTTCTTAGAAGTAACAACTTTTTGCTTAATATTAACGAAAGTTTTACTTAATACTATCAAATTTCTCTTGGAAGTAACTGGTTTTTCTTAATAATACCAAGTTTATTTTTAATAGTACCAAGTTTTCCGGCAAATATAACAATTTCTCTTAGAAGTAACAATTTTCTGTTCATGCTAACGAGATTTCTGTGAGAACTTGCAAGTTTCTGTTAACACTAATAAATTTTCTTAAGAGTAACTGGTTTTTCCTTAATGCCAACAAAGGTTTACTCAATACTAAAAAATTTCTCCTGGAAATAACAGGTTTTTCTTTATAGTAAGAAGTTTTTTCTAATAACAGCATGTCATTCGTCAAAGATAACAAATTTTACTTAGAAGAAACAATTTTCTGTTTATGCTAACAAGTTTTCTGTTAGAAGTAACAAGTTTTTCATAATACTAACAAATTTTTCTTAGAAGTAACAATTTTTTTCCCTAATACAAATAGAGTTTTACTTAATACTATCAAATTTCTCTTTGGAGTAACAGCTTTTTCTTAATAGTAACACATTTTGTCTAATAGCAGCAAGTTTTTCGTCAAAGATAACAAATTTGGCGTCGCCATTACCTCATACGTTGGTTCATCTATTAACAAAAACTTTCTTCGGTTTTGCAATGCAAAGACGGGGCCAAGACACCACAATTCCACCGAAAACAAACGTTTCCACAGCGATCCAGTCCCTCTCCATAACTAATTCATGCCACTTTCTATTTTGTGGTGTAAGGGATCACAAGGATTGACACTAGCCAAGGTAGTTCTTGGTTTTAATTAAATATATAAAACATTTTTATTAGTAAAAAAGAAAATGAGTTTATACTAGAAAATGTTAAAAGCCCTAGAAAATGTTAAAAATATGAAACAAATGTCAAAATATGGTAAATAATTTTTTAAAAACCCTCAAGTGTTAGCCTGGCCTTAGTCAAAATTGCTAGGAGGTGGGGAGGGGGAAGTCGTATATTGTCACAATGATGTGAAATATTCATAGTCTTGACTCAAAGAAAACGGGGGCATTTTCGTCAATAGCTCTTAATATGGCTTAAATTTAGCTGTAATATCTATCCTGCCCGTTTGAAAATGATTACTAGGACTCCCCGGCTTTATATAATACTCGGTTCTTTTTGCCTATATTACGATCCTTTATAAGCCTTTTTTCACGTTTTATTTTTTGTGTTGTGTTTTTCTAACTGCTTTTTCTTTGTTTTAATATTGTTGTAAATTTGTTTGAATTAATAAAACTTTTATTTACAATAAGCTTAATCCTTAAGATATGTTGTGTAGGATGCGTCTCTAATAAATAGGTGTTTGTACAATTTAAGGTCCCCTCCTGTCTTTTATCACTAAAAATGAAGAATATTAAATGAGACTTTCATATGTCAAAATGGCCGGGATAAATTTTAGTCTCAAATAGTTTGGTTAAAATATGACCGAAGTCCAGCCAGTAGATTGACTCCAGCCAGTGAAAAAACAGATAAGAGTAGCTCACTGCTTTCCACAACATCTTTAGAATATTGACATGGGATTTATGTAACATCCCTATCCCTTTTCCCATAGGATTTCAAACGTCTGCCCTCCCTTTTCCCATAGGATTCCAAGCGCATACCCTGGCAAGATTCCAGGTGTCCCAATTTTTTTTATATGAGTAATTGAAGTGTGGTCAGGATAATAAACAGGTATCAATAAATGGAGTCCCTCGCACCAGGGCAGTGAGGTCACCTGTTTCCAGCTGGTATGATTCCCACAACACACCCTCGCCATTTAAAGAGTCAGATAGGTATATTAGCATGGGATTTTAAAGGGTTAGGTAGGAAGTCTATGTGGAGCTACTAGCCCCTCAAGCCATCACACCTGTGCAATGCGGCTCCTGTTTCCAGGTATTTTATTAAAGGTAACACAGCTGGTGAGATCCCCACGACATAACCCCCGCACTCCAATGACGTCACACGACTTACCCCGTTTTAGACTGTCACGTGTAATATGGATGACCTAATTTTATGTAACCTCGTGTCAGGACCCATGGGGAAACCCCACTTGTAACTTAAACTTTTTTAGCATTTTATTTTTTCGCCGACAAGTTCAACGCGTTTTTTTTCTTTTTAACTTAATGGTGGTGCACACTTTATTTAAGGTCAGCGCACCTTGCGTAATGACGGTGTGCAAGTTAGATAATGACAGCGCAACCATCACTGTCACATAAAACTTTTTTGACATTTTGTTTTTTACCCGAAACCTACAAAGCGTTTTTTTCTTTCTTTGACTTTGCTAGGACTTGAAAGGTCAATTTCCTTCCAATGGAATAACGCACCAAGCAACAGGGCTAAACTGCTATTCCCAGTATTTGTCCAACTCAATGTATTCTAAAAATAATCTATTAAAAGCAAGCAGATTTCAAATTTTTCGCACACGCTAGAACATTCTGCTTAGCACACGACATCATATCATTCTGAGGGATATTCGAGATAAATAGCCGGTGTAATGATTTTAAGGGGGTGGAAGCCTAGGCTATTCCTTAGATGGCGGTAAAGAAGCCTGGCATTGGTTTATAACACTTCTCATTTGATCGAGACACTCATTGACACTCAGTGACAAGGAGGTTATCACATCTTGAGGGATTATTGGGACTTCTGATACTTTCCAGACAGTAAAGCGAAACTTATAGTCAGGTTCAGATACCAAAGCTTTTAGTATTTCATAAATGTCAGAGGCTAGTATCTCCCTCGTAATTTCGGCACTTCTAGTTCATAGCAAATTATAGTCAAATTGCTTCGGAATCTCATTTATACGCGTTTGATTATCAGAAATCAGCTCCTTCGAGAAAAATTTCACTAATGTCCTCACAGCAGCCTCTTTCGATACGCCATCTTCGTGACGCAAAGTCGTTTCTATAAAATTCCAAACAGACGCATGTTTGATTGTCTCTGTGTGTCTGGCTCTTTGTGTTTGTAGGTGTTTTTCTCTCTCTTCTGTCTGTCTGTCTGTCTGTCTGTCTCTCTCTCTCTCTCTCTCTCTCTCTCTCTCTCTCTCTCTCTCTCTCTCTCTCTCTCTCTCTCTCTCTCTCTCTCTCTCTCTTCTCTGTGTCTGTGGGTCTGAGCGGGTGTTTGCTTGTCTCTGTGTCTGTGTTTGTATGTCTGTCTATGTGTGTTTGTATGTGTCTTGTCTCTCTCTCTCTCCCCGTGCCTGTGTGTCTGAGCGGCTGTTTGCTTGTTTCTGTGTCTGTCTTTGTATGTTTGTGTGTCCGACTCTGTGGGTGGGGGGTAGGTGTTTTTGCATCTCTTTCTCTCTCTCTCTCTCAGAGAGAGAGACTAAACTTATACAAAAACACAAATTCAGACATACAAACACACAAAAAAAGACACAGAGACAAGAAAACACCCGCTCAGACACACAGACGCAGGAGAGAGAGACAAGTAATTAGCGGCTCAGACTCACAGGCACACCTCTAAAAAAATGCCATAGCAATTTATTCATTGAAGAAATAAGTTCATCGGTTTACTTTACCTAAAGACGTGTCATAAGAAAAAAGGGGTAACAGATATGTCGCTTTTTGATTCATTAAAATTCGGTTTCGTATTATAAAATGCATTTAAAATTCCGCTTTATAATCACTCAGTGTAGGAAGCCTATAAAAATGTAAACCGGTTTAATTCAACCCGAATAAAAAATTTATTCATAGAATTGTCATGGGATTTAATACAAGAAAAAATCGTGTCAATTATTTCAACTTCTCATCATCCGTCTCTTAAGTAGTACGACCTGAATATAGAACTTTTTTCCCTGTTTGAATGTAGGTGAATTTTGTATCTGTTGGAATAAAGGCAATATGTACCGTCCGTAATATGCTAATGAGATGTCCCGTCTATAATATGCTAATGAGGTTTAGGGTATATGCAATGAGGTTTACGGTATAATATTTAGAACCTTAGGCATAGTCGTTGGCCCTGTTAGAGCCACACTACTGTGGGAGTTGCTTTGATCTTCAATATGCCTCGAAGACCCACTGTCATCAACTGCATAATAAAAGCAGTTTGTAGTTGCCTGTGCGTTTGAGCTGCACTGTGTAATTCTTGGACCTTATAAGAGTTGCTCTTCGACCCTGAACGGGATCTCAGGCTAAAGTTTCAGAAACCCTACCATAGAAGGCCCGAGTAGCTGGCCTTTTGATATCTAAATCGCATAAATTTCCAGAATGCATCAGTCAGTGTCTTTAGTTTACGAAACTTTTTTTTTTTCAATTATTTCAAAACTTTGAAATCTAATTCTATTTGTGCTGATCAAATGCAACAGCTTAGTTCAATAATGAATAAAACAATGTTTTCATGAAATTTCTTATTCAGTGTGAGAAAAGTCAATAACAAAGCCTGAAATAGAAAATGAGTCGATCAGAGATAAGTAAAACGAAAATTGGAGCTTGCAGCGTAAATTTCCGCCCTAAAGTAATTTTTGCAGTAAACGCCTTTGAGGTGCAGCCCCGGGGTTTTGCCCCTCTATCCCGACCTCTCGTTATGTAGACTAGCGAATAAAAAAAGCTATATGATGAAGGCATTTACAAGTTTTTTTTTATAATTTGAATGCTTAAAATCTTCACTTTACCACTAAAACTGATCAGCGATTTTGTGGTTTTGTGGAAACTTAATTTCTGATTGAAACTACTATCAACCATTTCTGCTTTATCTCAAAGAATAGGAAGTAAAATGTTGATTGTAAAAATACCTGCAGGTGTCCCTTCAATGCCAAAATTGGTAAATAAGAGTAGAATCCTGTACCCTGGTCTTGCCGTAAGAAACCAGTAACATGTTTTTGCCCCAATAACTTTTTTACCACCGTCATAATGAGCAGGATATTTTGCACTTGCTATTACTCCACTATTAGCTCCAAGTCTAGATGCGACCAAGTGTTGACCACATTCTAAAACGAAAGGAAAAGTATTAACTACAATGTACTAAGCTACACATTCCGCTAGCAGCCCTGAATCTGAAAGCCACCCCGTTTTGATCATATTCTAAAAATTTAATAAAAACACTAGCTTAAAATGCCACTCTCATATTACATATTCAGGAGAATATATTTAGGTGAGGTTGGAAAGGTTTATACGAAAACCAGAGCACATGGATCCTTAATTCAGTCATAAGATATTAAGAAGAACAAAATTTATTTCCTAAAAATGACTATCACAAGCCCAGACGGGCTAAAATCGCACTTTAGAGTCAATGAATACAATAAAAATTACAGCCAAATATAATAAAATCGACCAGGAAAAAATTCATAATGTGTAAGAGGTCAAAAGCGTTAAGAAGGATATAAACAATTAAAACTTGCAGGAAATATAATGGAATAAAAAAAATGATGGTTTAGTCTTATGGATGAAACATATATCCATAATTTATTAAAACCAGACTAAAAAAAACAGTTCAAAGTTTCAAGATAAATGTTACACAGTGACTGGCAAGAAGTGG